>NW_024737097.1:15335542-15584738 GCF_018991925.1 Homarus americanus
CTTATAGACTATATTTACGCTTATAATAACTCCAAACTCCTTTTATATATAGATCAGCCATATTAAGACACCTGGGATAATATACTGTTTATGTCTGTGTGTTTCTCTGTCTTCATGAACCACCGACCCCTGAGACTGAGGGTGGTTCAGGCTAGGTGAACCCGGAGCAGTTGATTGGTGTATTATTCTGTTCATAAATGTTTCGGATTTATGAGTATAATGAATCTCTCTCGTTGGTTCGTGGTTCAGGGGAGAGGTGAATGGACTCTCTCTCTCTCTCTCTCTCTCTCTCTCTCTCTCTCTCTCTCTCTCTCTCTCTCTCTCTCTCTACCACAACAGTTTCCTTGTATTATTATTACACCACGAGACTGAATAATATCATCGTTGCCCGAGACACTGTACTGTAGATCACGTGTGGAGGATATTCTAGTCTTTTTATCTCCAGGATGAAGGAGCAATCATCTTTGTTTATGATTACGGCGTTGACGAGGCGACTGGGAAAAGAAATAATGTGTGGTGGTGGTGAAGGAGGGAGGAAGTCTTTTAATGTTGACTTAAATGTGATGTTGGAGGAATGTGGGAGTGGTGGGGAGGGTGTTGGTGGGGGTGTTGGTGGGAGTGGTGGGGAGGTATTAATTGGTGTGTGGGTGGGGGAGGGTGTTGTTGGTGGTGTGGGTGGGGGAGGTGTTGGTGGTGTGGGTGGGCGAGGGTATTGGTGGTGTGGGTGGGGAGGTGTTGGTGGTGTGGGTGGGGAGGGTGTTGGTGGTGTGGGTGGGAGGTGTTGGTGGTGTGGGTGGGGAGGTGTTGGTGGTGTGGGTGGGTGTTGGTGGTGTGGGTGGGGAGGTGTTGGTGGTGTGGGTGGGGGGAGGGTGTTGGTGGTGTGGGTGGGGGAGGGTGTGGTGGTGTGGGTGGGGGGTGTTGGTGGTGTGGGGTGGGGAGGGTGTTGGGTGGTGTGGGTGGGGGGGAGGGTGTTGGTGGTGTGGGGTGGGGGAGGGTGTTGGTGGTGGGTGGGGGGAGGGTGTTTGGTGGTGTGGGTGGGGGGGTGTTGGTGGTGTGGGTTGGTATGGGGTGGTAGTGTTTGTGAGGATGGTGATGTGGGCAGGGGTAATGGGTGTGGGTGGGTAGGGTGGGTGTGGGTGGGTGTGGGTGGTTTGCAATGACATAACAGATGGGGGATGAGAGAGGACGTGGGAGGGTTGAGAGGAGAGAATGAAAGGAAGTGAAAACAAAGGGATAACGAATGAGGCATAGAATAAAATACGGGAGAATTGAAAGTGGGTGGGGGAGAGGGACGGGTTGGCGGAGTGGAGTGGAGTAGTGGGAGAGGAAAGTGGAGTGGGAGGAGAGGGAAGGAGTGGAGTGAGTGGGAGAGGGAGGGGTTAGTTAGGTGAAATGCTCCCAGTCAGCTGTTCCACCTCAAACAGCTGGTAGCGGTGAACAATTACATCACCTGTGTGGGGAAATATCTGCTGTACAACCCAGCCAGCCAGCCAGTTGGTATAGGGGTCATATTTACATTCCTAGCTCATGGATAGATGGACCTTACTGCAAAACATGAGAGAGAGAGAGAGAGAGAGAGAGAGAGAGAGAGAGAGTGTGTTAACGATATCTGCACCACGTGATGTATCGCAGCTGTAACACGAATGCCAGACGTACAGCTCATGGACGTGTGTGTGTCAGTCATTCACGTGATCGATGCTGACCAAGGACAGAATGAATCATGCCGCGGTCTTGGTGGACGTGTCGGGTACCTCCATCTACGCTATATCATGTTACTTGATACACTGTGGTTGTGTATGCGTGTGTTTGTATCTTATTTCTGGGGTACAGGATCGCCTTGAAAAGTGATACTATGTTTCTGAGTGAGGTAAGTGTCATATTTTTAACCCTTTGATGATGATTTAACCATTTGCCAATTATGAATTTAACCTTTTGATGGATGATGATGATGATGATTTAACTCTTCAGGACTCAAAGGGTTAAAAAGTTAAAGAATACAGATCCGTCGACGGGGCCCCAATACACACTCTCTCTCTCGTCGTTCCGTCAATACTTGCCTGTCACCCTGGCATTTACCGTCGGGGGTCACTGTTGCCTCTCACGTAACACAGCCCAACCTACCCTCTAAAGTTTAAGCGATTATGAGGCTCAGTCACGGTAGGATTTTATTTCCAAGTTTACAACGATTATACAGTGGCGGGAAGCAGGGACCAGTGTGTAGGCGTCGGGAAGCAGGGACCAGTGTGTAGGCGTCGGGAAGCAGGGACCAGTGTGTAGGCGTTGGCCACTATTGACGAGGATCGGAAACGCCAAAGCTGTAAAATCAAAGCGTCTAATTTCTTTTAATTATTTTACTAAAGTTGTAAAGCATGTGTGACTTTCTATTTGTTTACGTATTTTAGTAATAATTTCTCTTTATTTTCAGGTAAGGAAGGAGTAATGGTGTGTGGAGAGAGAGTTGTTGTGGTCGTCAGCCGCGGAATGTGAGTACTAGTTAATGTCGCGGAGGACACTAGGGGGTATACTTACGGTGTTTATAAAATCCCTTCATGTTTGTGTTGACAGAGTCCCCTTGGGGAAGTTGCCTAACCAAAATATATATAATATTCTCCATTATTGTCTACACATTAACTGTAATCTCTATGACTTGGACTTTCAGGAGGAACCACAAAGAACTTATTTTAGTCTTATGTCAATACAAATATCGAGGGACTGTGCTAACACGAACCTCTGGGAAATTTGTAAACACCGTGTAGTTGACCTTGGTGGGTCAACATAACATCTTGTGTGTAATTACGATCATATTTTACATAATGAAAAAAGAAGAAGACTTTAGAAACCTGAAGCCTTCAAATATAAAGTAAAGGCTTTTCTAGTGACTTTGAGTGTAAATAAGGACGGTTGTTATATAGAAAGAATTGATCATCTTGTCAAAGTGCGGAATATATTGATTAAAAAATAACAACAGATCAGACTACTTCTGTTCTTGTTGCACACACCAAACTGTCTACCAAGGTGACGAGTGTACGTGTGTGTTGTCGTGGCCACACTTCCACCTGTCTTAACTCACTATGTGGTGCCAGTCTGGCGGATCTTCGTCTCGGTGCTGCGGTTGACCCCTCCCCCCCGTTGACCTGCAGATAACACAATTCTGTCATTATCCAGCTATACACGAAGGATGACCTGAAGATTAACCACCCCGGCTTATTTCACCCGATGATTAAACACCGTAACACTACCTGGGGTTAGGTTAGGTGCCTAATCTACAGGTAAACGCACACCTTTACTTTACCTGAACAGTTTAAAAACTTTTTACATATAAATACCTCATGAATACTTATATAAACATAAATACAAGTTTAATGCGTTAATACACATCCAAAATATGTAAATAGTTAGGTGACACTTTGCTAATTACTGTCATTGGAATCGTTAAATGAAGATAAATTGGGTGATTTAGACTGTAACGACCCGGGGTATACTGTACTGGTTCCCTGTTGTCATATACTTATACAACAGGTAACGTTAAGGCTTATGATAATGATTAGTTAAATTAAACCTTATGATGGAAGCAAATAGGGGTCATCTGTCTCTGGTGTGTGTGATGGTTATAGGTCCTTGTTATACCACCTTCCTCCAGGGATAAAGGAATGATATGGAATAAACAAACACTGTGTCGTGGGGGGTGTTGTGTTGTAGTTAGTGTAGAGATTCAAAATAACTGCCGGACGACCATTTTTATCTTCTGAATTGTTGGAGGTTAGGATAGGTTAGGTTAGGATAGGTTAGGATAGGTTAGGATAGGTTAGGTTAGGTTAGGTTAGGATAGGTTAGGTTAGGAAGGTTAGGATAGGTTAGGATAGGATAGGTTAGGATAGGTTGTTAGGTTAGGATAGGATAGGTTAGGTTAGGTTAGGTTAGGATAGGTTAGGTTAGGTTAGGTTAGGATAGGATAGGTTAGGTTAGGATAGGTTAGGTTAGGTTAGGTTAGGATAGGTTAGGTTAGGATAGTATAGGTTAGGATAGGTTAGGTTAGGATAGGATAGGTTAGGATAGGATAGGTTAGGTTAGCCCAATTAGTATTCCTGCACAGTATTCGTAACCTGTCGGTTTTTTATGGGAGGGAGGAGGGCCGGGTAGGTTGTAAGGTAACCTTGATATGTCAGGTTCTTGAGGTTAACACTACACGCTGTGGTCTCCATCTGTACCCGGCCTGGCAGAAACACTCGGGGCCAGGATGTCTGTTGCCTGTGTTAGTCACCTGTCAGTCTATTTCTTTGACAGTTGTCCAGTTTGTGTGTGTGTGTGTGTGTGTGTTCCGTGGGTGTGTTTACGTGGACTGTGTGTGTGTACTATTTGTGCGCACACAGACCATGGCCGTTGGAAGTGTTCACACACACAAGTATGTCAAGGACCCTCCGCCATTAATTATGTTATTAACTGTATTATCCTCCACATTCCATCAGGGATTTAATAGAGTAATGAGCCTAATTATTTTGATCTGTAAATCCGTAAGTTTGGTTCAATTAATTAATACTTAGTAACCCCAGTGGAGGATAAAGCCACAACACACCTCAGTGTCCTGCACCAGGTGTTGGGCGTATCCACAGCTGTCGAGGATATGTGAGAACAACTAGAGCGGGGCGGGGCGGGGCGGGGCGGGGTGGGGAAGAGAGGAGGGGAGGGGAGGGGCGTGGAGAACTGCTTACCGCCACACAGCTGACCAGAACATGTGAGGCAGCCACGGCGTCTCCTAATGTGTAGACGACGCTATTGTTGTCCTGCTAGTGTGGGCGAAGGAACTACTGGTTGATGCTGGGGAGGGGCGTGTGTGTTGCGGGGCGTGGGGATGGGCGTAGGTCGTCACAATGAACCAGGGCTCTTCCTTGTATGGCAGAGTTGGTGTAGACAAGTGGTGAGGGAGGGAGGGAGGGAGAGGGGCGTGCCAGCTGGAGATAATACAGACGCCGTGTACTGCCCATCCTCATCAGTTAGTTACACGGTGTTCCTGGTGCCAGTGTCTCAGCCTCCCCTGTGTGTCTCAGCCGCCCCTGTGTGTCTCAGCCTCCCCTGTGTGTCTCAGCCGCCCCTGTGTGTCCCTCAGGCACCATAGTGCGTGTCTCAGCCGCCCCAGTGTGTGTCTCAGCCGTCCCAGTGTGTGTCTCAGCTGTCTCAGTGTGTCTCAGCCACCATAGTGTGTGTCCCAGCCGCCCCAGCGTGTGTCTCAGCCGTGTGTCCCTCAGTGTGTGTCTCAGCCGTCCCAGCGTGTGTCCCAGCCGCCCCAGTGTGTGTCTCAGCCGTCCCAGTGTGTCCCTCACCATCACCCTGGCGTCACTACTCCAGGTTAGGACTGTAGACGGGGACCTCACACCTGTTGAAGAAAGGTTCGGATGATGCCTCATTATCCTCGCATGGCCTTACCATGTTTGACAGCGTTGATGTCAGATGATTTTTCTCCTTGTTGAGTATGTCAATATATCTGCCACACGTCAGGGCACATTCCATGACTTGTAAATCTGGTGAGTGGGGGGGGGGGACATATGTTGGCTTCCTCTTCCCCCCCGTGATGTTGGTGTCCCGTCACGAGTTTGTTGGTGGGGAAAAAACAGTGAAAGTGAGTTTCATCGATCAGGGTAACAACACAGTGTATACTGAGCCCTCGGTACACGAGGAAGGAGTATGGTCGACACTACACATGACCGTCTTCTCTTCCCAAAGTGTAAATTTAGGTATACCTGTTGAGCACTGGGTGTAGTGGGAAGTGTGGGGGTAGGGATTGTCAGGTGTGGACATGAACAGTAATAATAATAATAATAATAATAATTAACGGTTTATTGAAAAAGTTCTGCAGCCCGAAGGCTGAAAATATACATTGGACATAAATGACTTATTACATACATTGGTGGTTTAACAAAAGCCTTCATTAGAGAAAGGTGAAGGAACATACAGTGAACATACAGATTAATGTAGGTGTTGAACAGCAAACACGTAGTGTAGTAACTCCCTCCCAGATGGTGTTAGGAGGGACCTCACGTGGTGTAGTAGTTCCCTCACAGATGGTGTTATAAGGGGCCTCACGTGGTGTAGTAATTCCCTCACAGATGGTGTTATGAGGGGCCTCACGTGGTGTAGTAATTCCCTCACAGATGGTGTTATATGAGTGAGGTGTGGTCCCAGTCCTTCCTATCGTAGACGGATTAACACATCGCTGGTTGTTGTTGGGTCTCACGGGCCGTTATCACTGGGTACCTGGGACCTCACTGTGTGAAGGTTAAGTTGGGTACGACTGTTACTGTTGAGTTGTTTTCACTGACTTACGCACTGTTCATCACTGTTCACCTCTGTTTAACACTGGTTCCGTTCCTTTCCTAAATGAAATTGTAACTTCTGGCGAGAACTTGTTGATATTCCGGTGGGGAGGAGGGTTCAGGGGAGGGGGTTGGTATG
The DNA here is from genome assembly GCF_018991925.1 of Homarus americanus. Classification (NCBI taxonomy): domain Eukaryota; kingdom Metazoa; phylum Arthropoda; class Malacostraca; order Decapoda; family Nephropidae; genus Homarus; species Homarus americanus. The sequence goes on from NW_024737097.1 coordinate 15,341,990, forward strand.
GGGTGTGTGTGTGTGTGTGTGTGTATGTGTGTGTGTGTGCAGTGTGTGTGTGTGTGTGTGTGTGCAGTGTGTGTGTGTGTGTGTGTGTGTGTGTGTGTGTGTGTGTGTGTGTGTGTGCAGTGTGTGTGTGTGTGTGTGTGTGTGTGTGTGTGTGTGTGTGTGTGTGTGTGTGTGTGTGCGGTGTGTGTGTGTGTGTGTGTGTGTGTGTGTGTGTGTGGTGTGTGTGTGTGTGTGTGTGTGTGTGACGTAATCAGACAAGTGTGCAGGGTGACGGCTGGCTGGTACAAGTATAGACCCACACATATATCCTCACAACATGCACTCTTAAACTACCGCCTCTCGTGTCTTCGGTCATAATTCTTGCATCTCTCTCCCTCCCCCACCTTCCTTCCTTCCTCACTTCCCTCACCTTTTTCCTCACCTCCCAACCTCTCGCCTCACCTCCCTTCCACATCCACACCCTTCTCCTCACCTCCCTTCCCTTCCTTCCTCCTCACCTTCCTATCCTCCACCTTCCTTCCTCCATCTCTGCTCCACCTCCCTCCCTCACCCCCCCTCACACAGTCATGGAATCTGCATAATCTCCTCCTTGACCTTACCCCCTTCCCTCCCTCCCCCGGTGCCGCCAGGGTCAGGACGTAACATAATTGACTAAATACGGGTGTTGAAAGCTTCTCTATTAACCGCCGAGTACGATGACTTAAACCACGAGTACGGTGACTTAATCCCTTGAGTACGATGACTTTAAGTTGAACTTTAAGTCATCGTACTTAAACCACGAGTACGATGACTTAATCCATAGTAGGATGACTTAATCCCTCAAGCAAGACGACTTAAACCAAGAGTACGATGACTTGATCCCTTGAATACGATGATTTACCGTACTCAAAGGGTTAAGCCGTCATGCTCAGGCTAAAATACTTACCTTAATGTCCAGAACTTTATATTTTGCGAGAGAGAAGGCTTCTTTGGCAAGGCTTCAGATCATGTAGTTACCCGTCCAATAAGAAATTCACGTTTTCTACATATTACTTAAATCTCTTGGGTAACTTACACATTATGCACTAAGTCCTAATTCCTTCGTTTTTTAAGATTTAACGATTTTAGATATATGTTTAACTTTATTATCGAAAAAAAAAGATGTTTGGTTAGGGTGTTCCAGAAGTCCGTAATCATTGGTAGAATTAATTATTTTATCACTATTTTATTATTTGCTTTGAACAAATGTTAATTCATGTAAGTAAATCCTCTATGAATATTCTTCACTTACTATATGACTGATGTTAATGGTCTTGTTGTAAAATATATTCTCCAGTTCGTCTATATGAGTATTTTGGGTCACCCTGAATAAGTGTCATGTGAGGGGAGCCACTGCCAGCTAAGTGCTGGTAGGTGTTGGCGAGAACTGTGATTATTGTTATTATTATTATTATTATTATTGATTAATAATAATAATATTATTATTAGTGGTAGTAGTAGTAGAAGTAGTGGTGATGGCGGTAGCGTTTCTGATCGTGTGTGTTTTTATTGGTTAAAGAGTATAAGTGTGCGTCCAACGTTTTTCCGTCAAGCTCTTGTTGGGAAAATAGTGACTGGAAACTGTCGTAACTTCCTGTTCTCAAATATCTAAACTAGTTTATGAGAATTTTGAAGAAGTTAGAAAAGGAAAAGATAATAAAAAATGCGTATAAACATGTTTTGTTTTTTGTTTTTTTAGCTCATTAATTATCTGGGTGTTATTTTTTTCACTTTGGGACACTTGGTCTGGCGTTTGTCTCTGATAATTTATAGGAAAGTAAGGTTAAGTCTCTTTCTCTCTCTTTTGTTATACTCTACTGTACCTATCTCCCTTCCCACTCTCTCTCTCTCTTCACACACACACACACACACACACACACACACACACACACACACACACACACACACACACACACACACACACTCTCCTCCCTCCTCCTCCTCCTTCTCATCCAGTTCCCCCCCGTCCCCTGCCGCCGAAAATATTTAAGGTGTTGGGGTCGGGCAGCTGACTCGCCAGGGAAAGATGGTGTACTGTAAGGTGGTACTTGTGGTGGTGGTGTTGTGGTGAAGTTATGGTGTTGTGGAAGCTATGGTGTTGTGGTGGTTAATTGCCCCTCTTCCTCTTCCTCCTCCTCCATTCCCCACCTCCTCTTCCTCCCCCTCTACCTTGTCCTCCTCCAGTGAAGATAACCCCAGCAGCTTCACCAGCCTGAAGATGGCAGGAGGTGGAGTTGATGGGGATAGTAAATCAACCAAAAACTGTGGTGGTGGTGGTGGTGATGGTGTTGGTGGTGGTGGTGGTGGTGATGGTGTTGGTGGTGGTGGTGGTGGTGGTAGGCAGGTGTTGATGGTGGTGGGTGGTGGTGGTGATGATGGTGGTGGTGGTGGTGGTGATGGTGCTGATGGTGGTGATTGCTAAGTAAGAGATCTAAGTGGTTAAGTAAGCAAGACTATGCTCGATTTGCTATGACCTGCTAAGTGCTGACTAAGTATGCGATCTACTAGTACATCTGCAGTTGATGCCAAAGAAGCAGGTGACTTGCTATGGTGCCATGACTATGTCTGATTTGCTGCTGACCTGCTACAAGACTATGCATGACTGTTGCTAAGGACTTGCTGTTGCTGACCTGCTGCTAGTTGCTGCTGATCTGCTGACTACAGCATGACTGCCAGCGACTTGCTGCTGCCATGACCTGCTGCTGCTGCTGCTAAAGACTTGCTGCTGACCTGGCTGCTAGCCATGACTTGCTGCTGACAAGGCTGCTGACTTGCTGCTGCTGCTGCTGACTTGCTGCTGCTGACTTGCCATGACTAAGACGACTTGCTATGACTAAGTGTTTGACTTGCACACTAAAGGTGACTTGCTACAGACTTATAAGTGACTTGGTGGTTGTGGTGGTGATGGTGGTGATGGTGATGGTGGTGATGATGATGGTGGTGGTGATGGTGGTGGTGGATGGTAGATGATGATGATGGTGGTGGTGATGGTGGTGGTGGTGGTGATGGCAGGCGGTGGTGGTGGTGGTGGTGATGGTGGTGGTGGTGGTGGTGGTGATGGCGGTGGTGGTGGTGGTGGTGGTGGTGGTGGAGATTCGGGTCAAAATGTGATGGCGGAGATTATCATAAAATGTCTCAAGTCGTTGTGATTAAAGAGGTTAGGTTAGGATTGCTTAGGTTAGGTTAGGGACACATGACCATATAGAGTTAATTAAAGGGCTTGGCTGGCCAGTAGCGACTCACCTGGGATAATATAGAGTGAAAAACAAGTGACGATCGCTGGAGGTCAGGCAAAGTACTTTACATTATCTACATCAGTGGTGTCAAACTCAAAACCTTTCGAGGGCCAATTCTTATTTTAGTTACCCTCTTCGGGGCCAACACTAGTGCTATATCACATATTTGCAGGATTGAAGTTTACAGCTTCACACATTGTCTTACCTGGCAAGGCGATGGTTCGCGGGCATTGGTGCGACCCTCGTGTGTACAAAGTTTCCCTACAGATCTTATATATTCTTTTCATTTCAAAGGATTGACTGCACATCAATTCTACATATAGTTAGTCATAGCAATAGATAATTGAGTGATTAAAAAGAGAAGTATAACTAAGGATTTCTCCAAAGAAGTGGAGAGGGCCCAACAGCTACACCAGTTCTCCTCGTCTGTTTAGCCCCTATGCTGGAGTGTTGCAACGGTTGGGACTTTGGCTGCTGCCTTTGTCCAGATGCCAGTAATGGCTGCGGCTTCGTTTTTTAATTCTTCAGTGATTTCTATTTATAAGCATTTCCCTTTACAATAGTGTTATTACTAGCATTAACAATATAAATTCAATTATTGCCACAATGATGTAAAGATCATTTCGGAATTTACAGACTCATTCAAGATTTAAGATTGCCCCCGAGGGGGCTAGTTTATTGGGCACCCCCTTACATCCTGTGCAAGGTGAAGTGCAGAAGCGTTTACAGCGCCCATCTGGGAAGCATGCTAAGTTCATGCTTGCCTTTATGACTCGTGCATTAAGGGCGTAAAAGCCTGAAGGGTCATAGGTTTTGTCAAGTTACATAAAGTACCGACTCACTCATATCTGCATTTTTTCCTTCATATCTATTTCTATCATAATTTCACAGGCTGATCAATTTTACCGTCATCCTGCGGGCCACACCTGACCATCCATGCTTCTACACTACCATCTACACTATACCAAGTGCACTTTTTTTTTTATTTATTTTTTTATGGGGAATAGTCCACCCGGGCACAGGTCATCGACCCACAACGGGGCCTTGGGGGCGAAAAAATAAGAGTAAAAATAAATTAAAAATAGACAAGAAAAAGATTATATTAATCTGCACCTCGAAGATGCCGGAAAACCAGCTTTTTGAAGTGAGACATTGTATGAGTATGGAAACACAGAAGACAGAGCATTCCGCAGTTTGGCTGTGTGAGGAAAGAAGGATGTGCTATAACGGGTTATTATAGTGTGACCGACATCCACAGAGAAACGGTGGGCACCACGGGTAAGACGTGTGTTACGAGCCTACGGCCTTGCCGGCGGTACACAGGATGCCAAATCCACCGAATATTGCTCATTAAAGTACCCGCAAAAGAGAGAGAGAGTGAAGCAACATTGCTATACTATCAGCTACATTATATCACCTACACTACCATCTCTTTTTTCTCTCTCTTTTACGGGCATTAGCCCACCCAGGCACAGGTCACTGACCCACATCGGGGCCTGGGGGGCGAAAATGTAATAATAATATTATTATTATTATTATTAATAATAATAATAATAATAATAATAATAATAGAAATACAAAAATGAAAAAACAAGATCAATAGTGAGTAACAATGTAATGTATGTATGTTGTGTTGTCAAAGTAAGAGAAACAATTGAGACCCCGCAATTGTGTGTAAATGAGGCAAAGACAGATGAGCAACCTGGGACTTGGTCACACTTTTCGTGATGCCATATGGCAGCAGCGTCTACCATTAGACAACACATTATGCTTCCAATATCTTCCCAGGCGGTAGTTCCTCCCTGTTTGGTAGCTGCCTACTACCTACTACATCTACACTATATTATCTACACTATCATCTTCACTATCATCTTCACTATCACCTACACTATATCATCTACACTACATCATCTACACTATCATCTACACTATCATCTACACTATATCTACACTATCATCTTCACTATCACCTACACCATCATCTACACTATCATCTTCACTATCATCTACACTATATCATCTACACTACATCATCTACACCATCATCTACACCATCATATACACCATCATCTACACTACATCATCTACACTATATCATCTACACTATCATCTACACTATCATCTACACTATCATCTACACTATATCTACACTATCATCTTCACTATCATCTACACTACATCATATACACCATCATCTACACTATCATCTACACTATCATCTACACTATATCTACACTATCATCTTCACTATCACCTACACTATCATCTTCACTATCACCTACACTATCATCTACACTATCATCTACACTATCATCTACACTATATCTACACTATCATCTTCACTATCACCTACACTATCATCTACACTATCATCTTCACTATCACCTACACTATCATCTTCACTATCATCTACACTATCATCTACACTACATCAAGTACACAAGTACACTATAATGTACCTACATTATATGGCACAATATTCTGTACCGCTTACTACAAATTCTCTTCCCATGAACAAAATTCCCCGTTGTGTGTAGAAGTTGTTGGTTAACGAGTTCATAAAATGGTTTCCATTAGAAAGAAGCTGGTTTCCGGGTGGCGGCGGCTCCGCCGATTATTGTCCTGTACAACTCGACATAATCCTTCACAAAAGTCCTTCTCTCCTCAACCAGTCCCTATGGTGTCCTATCCGAGTCCCCCCGCTCCATTTTCCACCCACTCCTCTCCCCACTCCTCTTCTCATTCTTCTCCCCACTCCTCTCCCGAGCCCCCAGCACGCCCCACACCCCCTTTCGATGTACTAGATATTGAGGAATTTAAAAAAATCCCTCGCCTCTACAGGCTCGGGGACGGCACCTTTGGGTGTGTGGACTTGGTACTGTATAAAGGCCAGGTTTTGGCCATGAAAACTCATAAGGGCATAATAGCCAAGGACCTCGCAAAAGAGGTCAATTACCACCTTCACCTGGACGGTGCTGGGGGAGCGCCTCGCATCCATGCCGTTTGTCTCCAGAGTTACGCCGTGTTAATGGACTACACTGGGGTAACTTATGATAAGTACCTGAAGATTGCCACACCAAAAGAGAAATTAAAATCCCTGATTAAAATAGCAGAGTCCCTGTGTGAGATACACGACAAACATATTATTCATAACGATTTAAAGGTGAATAATATCACTATCACCTTCCAAGGAGAAGAACCCGAGCTGCACTTAATAGACTTCGGGATGGCAACAGCACCTGGAACTGCCGTGCGCCGTGGTGACGGATGTTACTGGATGGCGCCGGATTTTGAGTATGGAGAAGCTGCCTCGTCCTTCTCGGACATCTACTCTTTTGGAAAACTAGTATGCGAAGTCACCGAAACACTCTCCGCCTGCTCTGTACTTTCGGACTGTTTATACAGGATTGTCGATCTCACACAAGTTGAGGACCCCGCTTCCCGTGAACCATTGAAAGAGGTTATCCCCACTCTGTACTCTTTTCTAAACGTTGCTAATTGATGAGGGGCGTGGAGCGCCAGCCATGGACAATAATGTTACGATATTTTATATAATAAATGTTTGAATTAATGTATTCTCTTATTCACCATCCTGTACCAAGTCTCTATATTGAAAGAAACATATTTTAAGATTAAATGAAAATATTGTTTAAAGATGTTTGTAAGTTTACTAGAGTTAGTAAAGAAAAAAAGCTGAAATGTTATTGACGCCTCAGTCTTATTTATACGAGTAAATAGTGAAGCTGAAGCCCTGGGAAGCTTTGTGGACTTTGCTTACCAAAAACAGTTTATATTTAGTATTATATTTTACTGAAACAATTGTATTTTTAAATAAGGAATAATAAAACAAGTCCAAAGGGAAATATATCCTTCAACTACCAGTACACAAACAACCACACACAGAAGTAGCAGGGCAGAAAACTTTCACTAGACACAGTTACAGGAGCCTTGGATTAGTGTACATGTATTTTCCAAGCATATAATATGTATAACTTCATTTATATTTATGTATACTTTCATTATCGTGTATGAGTGTAAACTGGAGGGACAAAATAATGAAGAATATGATGTATAGCTCGTGTTATCTCGGTGAGGCTGAAGCTCCATCGGAGTCAGACATCCGGTACGAAATGTTGGTAGGGCAGCGCTTCCTTCCCGGCAGCCAGCCACCACCACCCTTCCATAGTACAGTAGTTGAGTTAGTAGTGTTGTACCGTGTTAGGAGGGAAGAGGGTCAGTGGGTGCCTCTTCTCTAGTGCCATAACAACTATCTCTTGAAATCACTGAGGAGCCAGATAATACCTCCGTAGAAACAATTGAGGTTCTTAATATATTTTTGTGTTCCTCTAATACTGTGATGGAAAAGTGGTGATGATTTTAAACAAAGTTGTGTAGTGGTTTTAGTATGTTGTGGCACAGTGCCTCCTCGGTGTGAACAGTGGTTATATAGTGTGGTGTATTGTAACTGTTTATTATTATTATTATTATTATTATTATTATTAAACGTGTGTGTGTGTGTGTGTGTGTGTGTGTGTGTGTGTGTGTGTGTGTGTGTGAGCTATATACCTCTTGTTTATATTGTTTACACACACACACAAGGAAGGAGGTGATAACAGGTCATGCCAAAACGAGGAAATGAAAGGAAGATTACCAGAATATAAGCGCACTTATACATTGGGGAACGAGAATGGGATGAACTGGAAGGAGGGTGAGAGGCGGGAGGCTGGGCAGACGGGGGAGAAGACTGGAAGGAGGGTGAGACAGGGAGAAGACTGGGAGGAGGGTGAGAGACAGGGGAGAAGACTAGGGTGAGACAGGGACAAGACTGGAAGGAGGGTGAGAGACAGGGACAAAGACTGGAAGGAGGTGAGAGACGGGGAGAAGACTAAGGGGTGAGAGACGGGGACAAGACTGGAAGGAGGGGTGAGACAGGGAGAAGACTAGAGGTGAGAAGACAGGGGACAAGACTGGAGGAGGGTGAGACGGGACAGACTGGAAGGAGAGGTGAGAGACGGGGAGAAGACTGAGGTGAGACAGGGGACAAGACTGGAAGGAGGGTGAGAGACGGGGAGAAGACTAGGGTGAGAGACGGGGAGAAGACTGGAAGGAGGGTGAGAGACGGGGACAAGACTGGAAGGAGGGTGAGAGACGGGGAGAAGACTAGGGTGAGAGATAATGGCTGATCTGTTCATTGGTTGCACTAACCTTGTTCATCATCGTTGGCTTCTGTTATTTGTTAACACTTGGTTAGATTGATTGAACTAATTTGGCTATATATTTTGTTCATTAATGTATGCTATATGAATTTATTGATACGTATATGGTGGTTATGGAGAGAGAGAGAGGCTGATACAATTGACGACCAAGACTCGATCAAGGTCGGTGAGGCCGGGAAAGAAGTGCGTGTGTGTGTGTGTCATAATTTGTAAATCTATGGAACTCGCTACTGTCAGATTCGATATTTGAGGCGGCTGGTTCATCATCAGTGAATGTATTATTATCTCTTACTAATTGTCTCATTACTACTACTACTACTACTACTACTACTACTACTACTAATAATAATAATAATAATAATAATAATAATAATAATAATAATAATAATAATAATAATAATAATAATAATAATAATAATAATGATGATGATACATAAGAACATAAGAATGGAGAAAACTGCAGCGGGCCTATTGGCCCAAACTGGGCAGTCCTGTTTGCACCCAACCCCTATTACTCATATATCCATCCAACTATGTTTGACGCTATCCAGCGTGTACAGGTTAATGGTGATGTTTGGTAACGTCATCCACTACTCTATTTCCAAACCAATGTTTACCTATCTCGCGCCTAAATAAATCTAAATTTGTCTAATTTAAAACAATTGCTACGAGTTCGCTCCTGGTTGGATAGTTTGAGTACCTTTGTTTAGCCCTGACTTCCATTTACACACCTCGATCATGTCGCCCCTCACTCTACGTCTCTCGAGGGAGTGCAAATTAAGATGCTTTGAGCTGTCTCTGTACTCAAGGATCCTAATGCCCGGAATTAGTCTTGTCATTTTCCTTTGAATTCTTTCTAGGGATTCTATATCCATTCTGTAGTACGGTGACCAGAACTGAACAGCGTAATCCAAGTGAGGTCTCATTTAGGTAGTAGACAGCTGCCAAACAGGGAGGTACTACCGCCTGCGAAGATATTGGAAGCATAATGTGTTGTCTAATGGTAGACCCTGCTGCCATATGGCATCACGAAAATTGACAACACAACATACATATATTGTTTCTCACTCTTTATCTTTTTTTTTCATTTGTGTAATTCTTTATGGTTCTTTATTATTATTATTATTATTATTATTATTATTATTATTATTATTATTATTATTATTATTATTATTATTATTATTATTAATATTATTATTATTATCATTATTATTATTATTATTATTATTACATTTTCGCCCCCCAGGCCCCGATGTGGGTCAGTGACCTGCGCCCGGGTGGGCTAATCCCCATAAAAACAAAATAAAAAAAGTGCAAGATATAGTTTTTGGATGACCTCGCTCGTCTTGTAACTAGCGCTCCATTTTTTGAACCCAAGTACTTTGTTTGCCCTGTTTACAGCAAATACACGTTGTTGTCTTGGTTTAAGATTCGTACTTTTTATGTTCTTATGTACTACTACTACTACTATTACTACTACTACGACTGATGATGCTAATAATAATGATACTAATAAACTGTACAGTCGAGGTCAAAAGTCTTGAACACTTGACAGTATTTGGCATGTACGTACCCGAAGATCTTAGGTATTAAGGAGAGTTATATCCCATTATGTGGTTCAGGCACAATATGTGATGACCAGTAGTGTTATTAGTATATCCCAATCACATAACTCACAAGTAGATGGCAGATATTGATAAGTGTTCCAGACTTTTGACCCCGACTGTGAACAGTGTGGGTCAGCGGTATGGGTCAGTGTGGGTCAGCGGTATGGGTCAGTGTGGGTCAACAGTGTGGGTCAGCGGTATGGGTCAGTGTGGGTCAACAGTGTGGGTCAGCGGTATGGGTCAGTGTGGGTCAGCAGTATGGGTCAGTGTGGGTCAACAGTGTGGGTCAGCGGTATGGGTCAGTGTGGGTCAGCGGTATGGGTCAGTGTGGGTCAGCGGTATGGGTCAGTGTGGGTCAACAGTGTGGCTCAGCGGTATGGGTCAGTGTGGGTCAACAGGATCGATTTAGGCAGGTTCTCATACTCCCCCCTCTGTCAATACACCGATAATCCACTTGGCTCGCTTTAAGGGTCAATCATGCAGGTAAATTCATTTCTCTTCTTATTTGGGTGTGAGTGTGTATATATTCGTGAGTGTGCGTGTGTGTAGCAGCAGTAGTAGTAGTAGTAGTAGTAGTAGTAGTAGTAGTAGATGATGCTTTGTAATGATTTAGTCTTGAGTTAAATCCCATAATATTAGCTAATTACCTAATCCGTAGTGCAGTGAAGTATTAGCCATTCCTCTAATTAGTTTTTCGTTAATTATTTGCGTCACAGTCTGTCATTTATTAAACATTCACTCGTTAACCATGAAGTGGGTCGAGTCACCTGACCAAACCACAGTTATCGCAAAAGATATTCAGTGTAGGTGTGTGTGTGTGTGTGTGTGTGTGTGTGTTGTTGACCTCGTGGAAGGTAATCAGGCTGGAGGTACAGGTAAGAGGCTGTTGGCGAGGTGACCGCCTGAGTGGAATACCTGAGTTGTGCTCCTTATATACCTCTGTACACTACTACAGCCCCCCCCCTCTCTCTCTCTCTCTCTCTCTTAGCAAGGAGAAACGGAAGACATTTAACTCTGCCACATGTCTATAAAAGATTTCACGAGGAACATAAACATTGATGCTGTGGTGTGGTCACACCTGAGAAGCGCTCTCCCTCCCTCCCTCCCACGTGTCCTCGCCCCAGGTCAGCCCTCAGGACAAGGTAGCCACCAGGTAGTTCTCCTCAGGTAATGGGGTAGAGTTGCCCTTCACCCTCCCCGTCCACATAGCTTCTGGGTGCTTGTAGGAAGGTCATCCCTCAAGGTAGGTATCCACGTCCAATCTAAATGGCTCTCTCTCTCTCTCTCTCTCTCTCTCTCTCTCTCTCTCTCTCTCTCTCTCTCTCTCTCTCTCTCTCTCTCTCTCTCTCTCTCTCTCTCTCATCACCACTTCACCTTCCCCAGACACGAGACAGCCAGCCGGGGGAGGGGCTGGAAGGAACACAGCCCCCTGGAGGCAGCCCCATAACACCACAACCTCAGCCCCCAGGGAGATATTCACAGTGCCAACTCACTCCTGGCCAGACAGTGTAGTGTGTTTGTAACAGGAAATTGAGGGCTTTTGGGATCACCTGAAAGTTAACCACGCTAACCTAACCTAGCCCAGTACCCACCAACTACGACCAACTGTGTGCATTATATCATGGTAAGCTGCCGCGACATCAGACCTGCAGTAGCCTCGTCGACACTAACCCAACCTGCTGAGCTGAGCTGGTATATGACGCACTTAGTCTAGATGTTTTGGGGGACCTGTACCACCACCATCACCTTTATGTGTGTGTTGTGTTGTGTTACATGCCCCCTCCCCTGTCTACCCACACATAACACTACAGGCATGGTAGCAACACACACACACACACACACACACACACACACCTCCCCTCGCCATTTTACCTCCTGTATCGTGATCGGTCCCCAAAAGTGCACAACAATGAGGTAATTATATATGAAACCCACCGAGTTAAGGGATTATTCTGCTCTTATATGATGTAAATAACTCGAGGTTGAGAAAATGTATGTTTACGTTTTTGTTATTGTTTTTGTTATTCTTTTATTTTTATTTTTTTGTTATTGTGTTTGTTGTTTTTGTTGGTCTTTGTTATTGTTTTTTTTTACTGGGCTGAGGACGTCCACACACACACACACACACACACACACACACACACACACACACACACACACACACACACACACACACACACAGAGTCCCAGCCTAATGTTCAGAACTGTATTGCTTAATGTTACCAGTATTATCCTGAAATTTATGCCATGAGGAGGTAAGGAGGAAGGATGTGGGTGAGGAAGGAAGGAGGTGGATGTAAAATGAAGAGGAGAAGGAGGAGAGAAGGGTTGTGAAAAGGAGGTCATAGGGTTTGGGAAGGGGATGGGGGAGGAGAAGGAGGGAGAAGATGGGGAAGGAGGAGGAGAGGGATGGGGAGAGGAGGAGAGGGAAGGGTGTGAGGAACAGGGAATGGAGGGAGGAGTTGGTTGGGGAAGGAGGGTGGGGGAAGGAGGCGGCGAGAGGAGGAGGGGGGTCAGGTTAGGTTATGAGGTACAGTCTGTCACCTGCTGCTGTGTCTGCCCCACCACACGTCAAGCAAGGTCCACTCCTTCAGCCAGCTTGTGTTTACCCAGCAGGTCCTCCTCAACCACCCAGGGGCAGGGAGAGAGAGGGAGAAGGGAGGAAGGAGAGAGAAAAGGCAAGAAAGAGAGAGAGGGAAGGAACGGGGGAGAGTCTGGCATAGTGTTGTGTTGTGTAGTCATGGTTGAGAAGGTGGTGATGGTGATTACAGTTCGTCTTGTAGTAGTAATAGTAGTAGTGGTAGTAGTAATAGTGGTAGTGGTAGTAGTAATAGTAGACAGCGAGCTTTCTTCGACATCAGGATTTTTTATCCCATGGCCGCATGTCACCGTAACTTAGCTCTCGATGCTGCACACAGGAAGAACGAGAACGACAAGATAAGGGCATATGGGGAGAGAATTCAGAACGTTGATCAAGGCAGCTTCACTCCTCTAGTGTTCACAACCTCTGGTGGGATGGGACCAAGTGCAAGATGTTTCTACGCCAGACTCGCGGAGGTGATCTCCGAACAGAAGCAGCAGCCCAGAAGTTATGTTACAGCCTGGATGAGATGTCGACTGTCCTTCTCTCTCCTTAGGTCGGCTTTGCTCTGCCTCAGGGGAATGAGAGCTTCTGCCCCAAAGCCGACAACAGCTGTAGATATTGACTAGGAGGCTACAGTCACTGAGTGCTGCGTAGATCTGCGGCTCAACACAGCTAGGGTAGCCACTTATGTGTGTGGACATTTAATTTTAAGGTAATAAAATGGCGGCGAAGGTGTGGCTATTGGGGGAGGCTGGAGGCCACGTAGTGTGGTAGTAGTAGTAGTGGTAGTAGTAGTAGTGTGGCGTGGTCCGTGATGATTGTGGTGTAGTGTTATGGTGATTGTGCGACCTGTGTTCTCTGACCCCGCTGGTGCATGGTGCGGATATAACCTAATTATGCTCCAGCTAATTTACCTCCTCTCGTCTCACCTGCCCACCCACACCCACCTAAAACCCACCTGCACCCACCTGCCCATCCGCACCCACCTGCCCACCCGCACCCACCTGCCCATCACACCCACCTGCCCATCCACGCACCCCACCTGCCCACCCACCCACCTGCTATCCACACCCACCTGCCCACCCACACCCACCTGCCCACACACCCACCTGCCCCACCCCACACCCACCTGCCCACACCCACCCACTCACCCGTATATAGATTCTCCTCCCCTCCCCTCCCCTCCTCCCCTCCCCTACACTTAAAGGTTATTGACGTGTATAAGTTTTTTGGACAGTTGTGTAGGGTAAGGTCCTGTCTGTCTGTCTACCACCTTATTGAACCAATTATTATCTAAACACGTCACTACTGTATGATGTCACCACAAGACACTATGACCACCATTCACCACTATCACCAGCAACACCATAACACGACATACTCAACCATAATTAAAAAAAAAAAAGGTTACAGAAAAGATGGAAATTCCAAAACCTTAATCCTTCCACAGTAATGAAATTCCCAAAACGAGTTAAAACAAAACCTTTCTTACCTGTCCAAATGTCCATCTGTGTGTGTGTGTGTGTGTGTGTGTGTGTGTGTGTGTGTGTGTGTGTGTGTGTGTGTGTGTTGCAATATTTGAAGTGGTTGGGGAAACAGTCCTGAAAGTGCAAGTTGAGTGACGCGTTGCTCACCTTGATTTGATACAGGAACGACTGCGGTAGGGGTCTGTGGTGTGTGTGTGTGTGTGTGTGTGTGTGTGTGTGTGTGTGTGTGTGTGTGTGTGTGTGTGTGTGTGTGTGTGTGTGTGTGTGGAGCTCCTGCAGGTGTTCTGAAGGACGGTGGTTAATATTCTGAAGGTGATATAGACGAAGCAGGTCCTGTTACTGCCTAATGATGCTGATGAAGCTGTAGGAGTAGAGTGCTGTTCACACACACACACACACACACACACACACACACTATAGACTTAATGTTTCACTTTATTTATAACTTATTATTATCTTCGTAAACTCTTGTGTTATTGTGCACCGTCATCATCATCATTATGTACACACTAAATCAATGTTAATATTTACGACGATTTCACTTCATGGACATCACCTATCTATCTATCTATCTATCTATCTATCTATCTATCTATCTATCTATCTATCTATCGCGTCGGGTGCTGTTAGACTTAATCGCCCGAGTAAGGTGTTGAGGATGTGTGAGGCTATCACCTGGCTGTCACAAATATGGATCTGCATTTACATACACATGACGGTGTACATCACCAGAGCCTGCCAGTGTCAGCCGCCCGTCAGCCACACACACACACACACACACACACGCGTCAGCTACACACATGTGCACATAAGTCATACACCCCAACATACACACACAACGTTAGTCATACCTTTTTATATCAGCCATATACTTATATACAGACACATACGTCACCTTAGCACAAACGTCAGCTCGACACGTCAACCACACACACACACACACACACACACACACACACACACCAAAGCTTCTCCAGGCAGACGATCGACCTCCTTAATGCCCACACTGACGATCATCACACAGTGAAATCCAAGAGATGTGAGACAGGAGAGTGGGCAATCTACCTGTGAGGGTACACCTGTGGCATGATAATTAGGCCTGCTGGGTATGAAAGTAGATGTTGGGGAGTGAGGGGAGAGGTCAGGGGGAAGGGGGGTGGTGGAGGATGGGGATGGGGTGGTGGAGGATGGGGATGGGGTGGTGGAGGATGGGGGAAGGGAATTGATGGAGGATGGGATGGGAATTGGTGGAGGATGGGGATGGGGTGGTGGAGGATGGGGATGGGGTGGTGGAGGATGGGGGAAGGGGTGGTGGAGGATGGGGGTGGTGGAGGATGGGGATGGGGGTGGTGGAGGATGGGGATGGGGTGGTGGAGGATGGGGAGTGGTGGAGGATGGGGATGGGGTGGTGGAGGATGGGGGAAGGGGTGGTGGAGGATGGGGAAGGGGGTGGTGGAGGGGGATGGGGATGGGGTGGTGGAGAGTGGGGTGAGAGAGAGATTGAGCTATTAGGTGGAATTTCTTCTTTGATTGCTTCATTTAATTTGTTGACAATGACAAGAGAGAGAGTCAAGTCGTACACACAACAGCTCTAGGGTCAACAACTTATACCTACCTCACCTGCCTCCCTCACACGGTCGTCACCTTGTACACAGTACTCAAGTAACTTAACGGAGAGGTTTTGTGGCATCCTAACCTTTTAAAACACGCTGGCTGATTCACGGTCTTCACGCTCGTGTAGGGAGGAAAGGGGGGGGGTAAGGGGAGGAGAGCGGGGTGTAGGGGGAGGGTAGAAGGGTGTATGGAAGAGAGAGGGGTGTAGGGGAGAGACGAGGGGTCACAGTAAAACAAGCACATTGCACACGTCGTTAAGCCCATATAAAACACAGTTCGTGGCATTTAATAGGCATTCAAACACACACACACACACTCTCTCTCTCTCTCTCTCTCTCTCTCTCTCTCTCTCCACAATGTGACCTGCACATAGTTGGGTTCATCCGCTGCTCGTTTCTCTCAGTTTCCAGGTTGTGTTGTGGTTCACCCCTGTTGCTTCCCGGTCTCTCTCTCTCTCTCTCTCTCTCCACACTATAGAGAGAGGAGAAAGTCTCTAGAGTGCTGGGAGCCATTTACTCGTCTTGGTCAATTTCGAGAACCTGTTGTATATGTTTTTGTGATTGTTGAATGACCCGTGACTTGTATTGTTAAGTGGTGGTTCTTGTGGTGGTGGTAGTGCTTGTATGGGTAGTAGTGATGGTAGCATGATGTGGTGGTAGTTGGGATAGTAGTGGTTGTAGGGGTGGTTATGATAGTGGTGATAGTTGTATTGGTGGTAGTAGTAGTAGTAGTTGTAGTTGCTGGAGACTTGTGTTAGTTCTCAGTGATGAAGTAGTAAGACCTGCTGGCCTAGTCCTCCTCCATGATCAGGTGTGTGTGTGTGTGTACAGCCATCATCTACCTGTATGCCGGCCCCGTCTACCAGCGAGACAGGCCACTACCACCACTACCACCACCACTACTACCACCACCTACCACCACCACTACCACCACTACCTACTACCACCTACCACCACCACCACCACCACCACCTACCTACCACACTACCACCACCTACCTACCACCACACTACCACCACCACTACCACCACCACACCTCCCCACCACCACACACACACACCACCACCACACACACACACACACCACCACCACCACCACCACCACCCTACCACACCTACCACCACCCACCACCACCACCCACCACCACCACTACACACACCACACCCCACTACCCACCACCACACCACCACCACTACCACCACCACCACCACGCCTACCGCCACCACCGCCACCTACCACCACCCACCACACCACCACCACCACCTACCGCACCACACCACCACCACCACCACACACACACACACCACCACCACCGCCCACCACCACCACCACCACCCCACCACCCCCACCACACACACACACACACACAGGGAATGCAGGGAATGTAACCCACAACCAATATACATATACTGACTCATTACCGGCGACCTTAGTCCATACCTTCCTTCCTTCCTTCCTTCCTCTCTCCATCCATTCCTTCATTCATTTCTCCCTCTCTTTCTTCCTCTCTCATTCCCTCCCCTCTCCCACTTCCTTCCTCCTCTCCACCTCCCTACATCCCTCATCTACACCCCCCCACCACCACCACCAAAGCCTCAACCTTTACAAGAGAAATTAGACTTCTCAGGTCGCCCCCAACACAACACAACACAACACAACACAACGCAACGCAACACAACGCAACACAACACAACACCACTTTAAAATCTCATCACAAAACACGAAATAATTAACATATAGTAAACTCATCATAGAACTGACAAACATTTGGTACTTTGATATGGCGTGAGGTGTGTTGTCAGGCGGTCAGGGAGTTATCTCAGAGCTGGCAACAATGTGAGGCATGTTGTCAGGCGGTCAGGGAGTTATCTCAGAGCTGGCAACAGTTGGTTCCTTGATATAGCGTTTTATAGTTAAGACTTGGGACGTGTTGGGCATTCTTGTCTCCAGATGTACAGCATATTTGAGTTGGTACCAAGACTGTATGTGGTAGCTGTGGTGGAGATAGTTGTTGTTAGTTGTGGTAGTAGTAGTGGTGGTCGTTATTGTGGTGTTAGTAGTTGTAATAGTTGTAATAGTAGTGGTAGTAGTAGATGTAGTGGTTGTTGTAGTATGTGGTGTTAGTAGTTGTAATAGTAGTGGTAGTAGTAGTAGTTGTAGTGGTTGTTGTAGTATGTGGTGCTAGTAGTTGTAATAGTAGTGGTAGTTGTAGTTGTGTTAGTTGAAGTAGTTGTGGTGTAGTAGTAATAGTAGCAGTAGTATTAATTGAAGTAGAAGTCGGGGTTATAGTAGTAGCAGTAGTAGTAGTAGTAATAGTCGTCAAATGTCTGTAGATTTGTCATTTCTAGAGGTCAAAGTTCAACTGGTGACCTTGACATACTACTTGACCTTTCACCCCGTAACAATAACAGGTCTGTGTTTTTATTGACTTTAGAATACCTGTGTGACCTTGAGGGGGGGGAACTTAAGGTCAAAGGTCATGGAGGTAATAGAGACAGTTGTGACCTCTTCGTCTTGTCGATGGTACAATTAATGCCTGTGTTGTGGTGAAGGGGCAGCTACCTCAGTTATTGCTATGTTGTGTTATTATTATTATTATTATTATTATTATTATTATTATTATTATTATTTGTACTAATTAATTATCTATCTGTCTATCATTTTGTCGATCGAAATTGGTCTATTTATAAATCTCTCTCTCTCTCTCTCTCTCTCTCTCTCTCTCTCTCTCTCTCTCTCAAAAATAAAGCAAATTATGATAATCTCGGAGTGTAAAAAAATAGTTTAGTCTCCCCCTTAAACTTTTCGTGGTGGGGCTGGCGGTACATTTTCTGTGATGAACGTCAACAAAGACTCCCCCTCCCTGCAGCCCACACTCTGTCGACTGTTATTTGTTCAGTAAAATTATCATACAAGTTTACAGTAGTTCATCCTGTACTAGACAGTGTAGGTATACAAACAATACAGTATAAATAGACAGTGTACAAACAATGATAGAATTAGGTTAGGTTAGGGTAGTGCTCGGTTAGGTTAGGTTAGGTTAGCGTTGGGTTAGGTTAGGGTAAGTGCTCGGTTAAGTTAGGTTAGCGTTGGGTTAGGTTAGGTTAGGGTAAGTGCTTGGTTAAGTTAGGTTAGCGTTGGGTTAGGTTAGGTTAGAGTAGTGCTCGGTTAAGTTAGGTTAGCGTTGGGTTAGGTTAGGTTAGGTCGAGTTCGGGTATTTAATCACAAGATGAATTAAGCCGGGGTGCCTAATCCTTACGTGATCTGTTTTACCATTGTATATTGTTCACCATATTAAAACTAAACACCATTATACATATCCCACACACACACACACACACATACGTACACATATAAACGCACACACACACACACACACACACACACACACACACACAGCCTTTGTCTCTTTAACCTCACATAATAAAGGTAATGTAATCCGTCAGATCAGTTTATAATTACTAAGTCACTTTTTTCTGCGAGTGGTTCAGTCTCCCCCCCTCCCTCACCCTTCCGCGCCTCCTCGTGAACCACTCTCTGTGTTGTTGTGAACCGCTGGGGATGCTTAGGGCTCGAACCAGTGACTGTTAGGTAAGGTGACTACAGGAGGAGAGAAGGACGTCGCCGTGTACAGTGTGACCGAGGGATTAAACCACCCCACCTCCACACCCTTCCACTACCCCCAGTGTGACCGAGGGATTAAACCACCCCACCTCCACACCCTTCCACTTCCCCTCACCCCTCATCCACACCTCCCCACCCGCTGCTTCTGTAACACTAAGGTGTGTGTTGCGTCCTGTTGTTGTGGCGCCGCTGTTGCTCACCTAACCTAAGCCTCTTGTTCCGTCACGCTGTTGTCTTGTGTCTTTGAGGATAACTTGTTTACGTTCACCCGCTGGGCTACATCACGTGGGTGTAGTTAGGTTAGGTTAGGTTATTAAAGGGCGGGGCGGATACAGCACACTGCACATTCTTTCACAGCTGGGTGAACTAGAGGTAGTTACCCTGAGAACGAACCATTAACCCCAGGTACAGGAAACGAGCGCTGTCTCCACTCATCCACCGCAGCCCAGTCATGTGACACTTACAATTTAATGGCTGATGTGTAGTTGTTTGCCTTGTTCTCCTCTCTCTCTCTCTCTTTTATACAATGTCTTTCTCTCGTTCTTTCTCATGTCTACTCTCTCTCTCTCTAATTATCAGTCAGGTCGTTACAGTCGGGTTAGAGGTTGTTACTGTCACGTTACATCGTTCTGTCACGCTGCAGGTGTTGTCATTGTTATGTGTGTATGTATTTTGGGATCACCTGAAGAATCGTCTCCCCAGAATCCGGCAGGGCGACGATTCTTCAGGTGGGGTCAGGGCCCTCCACGGTTGTTAATCTTCAGGTTAGTGGAGTCAGGACCCTCCAGTCAGGTAGGAGGACTATATAATAGTAAGTGGGCTCAAAAAATTTCAGTCAATTTTGTGGATGTGAATACTGGTGGTCACACAAACGATTGAATCATATTGGAACAAGAACAAGAGTTACATCAAGACCATGCGTGGCTGCAAACGAAGCTTTTTAAATTCTTACCTTCAAGAATTCATGTGGCATGATCGTTTTTCTGATAATCCTCTGGAAATTTTATGTCAACACATTGCTGTTCAGTACCTTTGTAATATGCATCACAATAAAGAAGCATAACATAAAGGAATATATTTGTTATCCTAATTATACAAATTATAATCTGGGGCGACAATTCTTCAGGTGATCCGTATTTTGTGTTCAAGCTGAGGAATACTTCAGCTGTAGTGGTGTAAGGGGGGGGGGTGTAGTGGTGTAAGGGGGAGGGTGTAGTGGTGTAGGGGAGGGTGTGGTAAGTGTGGGGAGGTGTAGTGGTGTAAGGGGGGGGGGTGTAGTGGTGTAAGGGGGAGGGTGTAGTGGTGTGAGGAAGGTATTCTAGGCGTGGTGTAATGGGCTTATACTACACCTGTGCTGACCCAGGTGGTCAGGAGGGTCTGTGAAGGTCAGGGGGTGATATTAACTGGTCGCCTCTCAATGGTGTCTTATACCTTATATGTCCAGGGTAGGTTAGGTTAGTTAGGTTAGGTTAAGTTAGGTTAGGAATAGATAAGACTAGTGTTGGATGGGTCAGTGAAGGCTTACTGTAGGTCCCTTCACCAAATGTCAAGTGCTGGGGCGTCTCCTACACACACACACACACACACGGGAGAAAATTTAGCGTGTCATTGTTGGTGAGCGTAGCAGGAATGAATGATCGGAACGTTAGAAAGTGAAGGAGAATCTGGGCGCCATCTTCCCCGGGGCTACAACTCCTGCAGTGTATACAGGATGGGTAAACCAGGTTGTCTTAGAGGCCAATTTCCAGTA
Source organism: Homarus americanus (assembly GCF_018991925.1). NCBI lineage: Eukaryota > Metazoa > Arthropoda > Malacostraca > Decapoda > Nephropidae > Homarus > Homarus americanus. Next base: position 15,363,125 of record NW_024737097.1, read on the forward strand.
TGTTAAGTCCCGTGTTGACACCTGTATGAGGAGTGTGGCATAGCACTGGTTATCCACCAACATCCTGAGGTTCAAGGAGGTGGTGTGTGGGATGGCTACACATGTGGGTGAGAGATGTGTGTTTACTTACTCATCTGGCAACACTGGTTATTGTTCTACTGTCCTTCCTGCCCTAGTTCACGTATATTAGTGACGTGAAACATGGTTAAATATACACCCAAGTTATTGTTGTTGTAAATACGTAAGTGCGGTTGTTAGTGCTCACAACTTTTAAGAGTGAGTGTATGTATGGCGGGGTGGTTCACGACTAGCACAGGAAGTGAGAGTTAAACCCCACGAGAAAGTAATTATTAAAAAGCAACAACTTGGCAACTTAAGCACGGTGACCTAGAGCAGCGTATCCTATTATATGCAGGAGCCCATCAACTGTTGCCTTAGTACGACCGCCTCTGTCACCCAGACCTCACCGCGCGCCCCACTTACCGCCCAAACTCACTCTCTCAACGTCGTCAGGATGCCAGTGTTCCTATTAATATTCGTCAGGGTGTGAGACCGGTAAGTAAGGCACTAGTTTTCCTCCGCGTGTGTTATGGTTGTTGTTCCGTGTTGGTGGTGTGAGTCACGTCACGGTTAGTGCGAGACGCTGAAAATGACGGTACAATAATGCGGTAGTTGTGTGGGTGTGTGGGTGAGCGTGTGAGGGTGGAGGAGAAGGCCAGCAGACTGCTTCCTCACACAGCACAGCGCCGTCTACCCTCACAAACCAAGATAGTCGTCCGTCGTCTATTGTTATTGCTGCTACTGCTTCTGCTGCTACTGCTTCTGCTGCTACTGCCGCTACGATTACTACTGGTACTACTGTTACTATTACTCCTCATTGAGCACTGGTTGTGTGAGGAAAGTGAGGTGTGTTGTGACAGAGGAGCGCCCCCCTGACACAGTATACAACGTGTGTGTCAACCTTCCCAACGAGTGAGCTTATGGGGTGATATTGAGGTCAAGTTGACTGAGCTGTTGCTGAGAACTTTCACAGGTGTGTATGTGTGTGAGTGTAAATTGACGTTAAAGTGTAGTTCAGTCGCCTCGTCACTTCACTACACAATGCAGTGATTACGGGTTTTCCTCTCTAGTATGTTTATATGTGGACGTGACTGTATGTGTGTGTGTGTGTGTGTACCCGAGTATGTCAAGTATGTGAATCAGGTTGTTTATGTCTTGTGTAGTGGAGGGAGAAGTATGTATGTATGTGTGTGTGTATGTTTAAGTGTTCATGTGTACTGTACTTATTTAAGTGTGTGTACAAGTGTGTATGTTTTATGTGTACATATGTGTGTATAATTATGAGTGTGTGTTTATGTGTGTACCTACCAAAGTGTGTGTTAATTGTACAGGGGGCCGAACAAGCCGTTTTATTTTCACGACTCTTCAACTGTGTCATGTCAAGAGTGTCACGTGTCGCATCTGAGGTGTCAAGCTTAATATGTGTCGGACCAAATATATCAGATCTAAGGTGTCAGTTATCACAAGTGTCAAGTGTCGGATCAGCAGTGTCATAAATCAGTGTCAAATGAATGGTGTCATTATCTTAAAGGCGTCGTAGTGCTTGTGTCAGACTTTACCACTGTGAGGTGAGGAAGGCAAGGCAGGTGAGGTGTGAGGTGAGGAAGGCAGGTGAGACAGCCTCCCACACCCACCACCGTGTGACAGGAAATAAACTAACCATTGTGATCAAAAATGACTCAACGGTGTAAGATTTCCTCCTCTGTCACACACACGAAGATTAAACAAAAAGCAACTGATTATTAACTTTTTTATCTAGATGTTTACTGTGTGTCTGTCTATAGCTGTCTGTCTGTCTGTGTCTATTTCTGTCTGTCTGAGTCTGTATCTGTCTGTATATTTGAAACATCAGTCGAGGAACAGTGAAATCCCCCCCCCCCCATCTTGAGGCGTGACGTCAGCTGTTAAGTATTGTCACACCTCGCCCACTGCTGCCACGCCCTTCCTCGACACATCCTGAAGGGGGCAGTGATCCACAGTCTTAGGGAACACCTCAACATTCTTAACATTCCAAGTAGCACCTCAACATTCTTAACATTCCAAGTAGCATCTCAACATTCACAGGGCTTCAAGTAGCACCTCAACATTCTTAACATTCCAAGTAACACCTCAACATTCTCAAGGGTTCAAGTAACACCTCAACATTCTTAGCATTCCAAGTACAACTCAACATTTACAGGGCTTCAAGTAACACCTCAACATTCACAGGGTTTCAAGTAACACCAACATTCCCAAGGGTTTAAGTAGCACCTCAACATTCACGAACAATCATTCACAAATCCTGGAAACATATATATATATATTATGTGTAGTCATGTTCCGTAATGCTCCTTGTTCCGTATTTGGTTTTGTGCGAATGAGAGGATGTCTGTCTGGAGTATTTTAGTATATTAATGGACTTGTTGTTATTATTGGTGGTTAAATCGGGAAGGTTATGACACGACACACATACACGCGATCTATGTCACTGTCACCGTCATTGTCACTGCCAGTCTTCACACGTCACGGCATTGCGGTATATATAATTCTCTCAGCCGTGTCATCATTCTCCATTCACTCAGTCACTTTTCCTTCATGATACAATAGAACCTCTCTGTCTTCATTCTATCCTGGTTCTTGTATACCCAGGGAGGATACTATACCCTGCAGGGTTAAGGGTATCTATTTAGGGTGGGCATTAGGCTATCAACACATACCCAGGGTAGATGGTTAGGTTTGGTTAGGTTAGGTTATGGGTATACTGTAGTGTTTGATCTGGGCCATTTTGTACCCAGGGGCATTATTAGGTTTTGTTACAGTATATAGTTCAGTAGCATGGCACAGACAGACAGACAGACACACCGCCAGCAGACAGGTTTAACCACACGCTAAACTCTATACTTAATATGAGTTTAGGGAAGTTGAGATGAGGAATAATATACTTCTTTTTTGTTCTTTCCCGTGAGGCGACAAGTTGTTCTTCCGCGTTGGTGAGCATCAGTGCGTGGTGTCTGTCCCCCCCTCCCCTTCCACCCCCTCCCTCCCTCTTCCTTCCCGTGTCCTTGCCGCCAACACGCTATAACTATACTGTACACCGCTGTTGAACTATTTGTTGCTATTATTCTGCTATTATTTTTTTTTACTGTACTCACCACACACTTCCGTAGTATAAATCTATTAATCTGATATAAATAAGTGAATTAGATAATACTATACCTTTATTGGAAGCATCAAATCGTGTAACATTTAATAAAAACATCACGAAATAGAAAGATCCACCAATTTACTATTACCATAAAGGGAAAAATAAATAAATTTGTCTATTTGTTTTTATTTCTATAACTTGTAGAGTAAGGGAACCATCACAAAAGCCATCAGGAGAGCCAAGGTCATGCATTCAGTGTCATTGACCTACACAATTAAGCACTAGGAGACTGTAATGGGCTGTGTGTGTGTGTGAAATAGGCTCGGTAGGGGCAAATCTTCAGGTGAAATAAGCTGGGAGGGGCTAATCTTCAGGTGAAATAAGCTGGGAGGGTCTAATCTTCAGGTGAAATAAGCTGGGAGGGTCTAATCTTCAGGTGAAATAAGCTGGGAGGGTCTAATCTTCAGGTTAAATAAGCTTGGGGGCTAATCTTCAGGTTAAATAAGCTTGGGGGCTAATCTTCAGGTTAAATAAGCTTGGGGGCTAATCTTCAGGTTAAATAAGCTGGGAGGGGCTAATCTTCAGGTGATCCAACAAGCATTCATTACCTCCAGTAGCTGTGTTGTCCTCTGTCCCGGCTTGACAACTGAGCCTCTCCACCACCACAATGTCACATACCTTATATAATTAGCTCGTAAAACACCCTGGGGATACAGTAATACCTCTATTTAACGGACTAGACGGAGAGGAGAATCCGTTATAACGTGGGTCCGTTAGATATGAAACCTACATCTAACGAATTATAGATGAAAGTCCGTTATATGCAGGGTTCACTATCCTTATCTCCATGGGATGAAATACTGAACATTTAACATTAGCTCCCACTAATTAATTATCATTTTAGCATTGTTTATATATAAGTGGTCCTTGGTTCTATCCCGGGGCACTCCTAGTACACCCGGGGGGTAAATGGGCTTCTATCTTTGCAGTTGAGGAAGTTATGGGTGTCAAATGCAGTACCTGTCTGATTTATGGTGTCCCAAATAGGTTGTCATGTGTATAGGACCGACTCTTTCCCGTTTAAATATCACCAGTGAGTTAATACTGTATAGGGTACGTAATTACCTCGGCTGCAGTTGGGGTGTTAGTGGATCTGGCAGCTAGGTTTTGTGTCGTAGCTAAACGTGATGGTAGAAGTCCTCCTGACACCTTATGACACTTCCTGACATCTCATAGCACCTTATCATACCTCCTGACACCTCCTGACACCTACTAACACTTTCTGACACCTCCTGACACCTTCATACGGGTATTTGTGTGATGCAAGAGAGTTTCTAAATTTGCGGTGAATACTTGAACGCGCGCCACTGCAGTGGAACGCACTGCAAATTCTACCTAGACTGTAGACAGGACAAGGAAGTGTGCGTGTGTGAGAGAGAGAGAGACAGAAAGTCGCTCAAAGCAAGAATGACTCACAGAAACCGTTCTAGCATACATCCAGAATTCAAATTACATCAGAAAGACGAATTAAAAAAAAATAAATAAAACAAATTAAAACTTTTATGTGTTTACTCTTGATACGAAAATACATTAAGCTTACAACAGAGGGAGAGAAAGACGCTGTTGTTATCATAGTAGTTACTTCAGTGTGTGGTGAAGCTCCGTGTTGTTCACGGTGATGTATTACTGGCAGCTGTAGACGTTGTTGTTGGAAGCGATAGATAAGATGTGGGAAGTTAGTAAGGTGTGTGGTGGAGGGTGGGGCTGTGGTGGAGGGTGGGGCTGTGTTGTGGGTGGAGGTTTGTTGGAGGGTTGTGGTTTAACAGTGCAGATCATAACCCAAGCTAGGTTATACTCAGGGTAATATTTACTAACCCCCGAGGTACACACTACCTGCAGGCCATCATGTACCCTGCAGGTATATAGTGGACGGGGCATAATCTGCTATTGTCACCAGTTGCGTTGAGCCAAATTCTCAAAAACTCCTGTGTTGCATTTCTACGCTGTGTGTGTGTGTGTGTGTGTGTGTGTGTGTGTGTGTGTGTGTGTGTGTGTGTGTGTGTGTGTGTGTGTGTGTAGACGCCACATGTACACCTTACTAACGTCTGGCGGTGCACATAGAATTAACTTGTTGATGGTGTTAGTCAGCCACCTCGTGTGTGTGTGTGTGTGTGTGTGTTCTTCTATAGGTTGTGGTAGGTGTGTTTTGGGTGAATAATTGTGGTGGTAGTGGTATAGGGTACCTATGGTGATTATGTGGTTATGGTGGTAGTTGTGGTTGTGACAATGATGTTAGATGGTGGTTATGGTGATAAAGATGGTGGTGGTAATGACCTTGGTGGTGATGATGGTGGTAGTGGTTGTGGTGATGACGGTAGTGGTGGTGGTGGCAGTTAAACATACCAGAGGGCCCAGTGACGGGGTGGCACTCTGGCAGCCGGTGCCTGGTATCGGTGCCAGGCCAGACTAGTGTTGGCCTCACCGTCCTCACCTCGAGTGCTGGACTCCTGCCTCTCACCACCTGTTTGTCCTGTGGTGACTTGGTGACCCTGTTTGGTGACTCTAGGGAGGAGAGATTTGTGGGGGGCTGTGTGGTGACTCCGTGATGTGGGTAGTGTGTGGTGACCCGTTTGGTGATGCGAATAGTGTGGTGACTCGGTGACGTGGATAATGTGGTGACTCGCTTGATGATGCGGGTAGTGTGTGATGACCCGCTTAGTGATGTAAATAGTGTGGTGACTCCGTGATATGGTGACTAGTTAGGTGATGTGAATAGTATGGTGACCCGCTTGATGTGGGTAGTGTGTGTGTGTGTGGTGACTTCGTGTTGTGGGTAGTGTGTGTGGTGAGTGACCCCGTGACCTCACACACACACACACACACCTCTCAGTATATCGTCCAGTGAAAGTTAAAAGTGTGATCCATAAAACTATATATACTTTCTATATATTTTTATACTTTACAATACATAGAAAACTGAGTATACTTCATAGAGGAAAAAAATAGTATCTAGCAGAAAAGTTTTTATATTTTAAATAGAGAATTGTGTATACTTTACATAGACAAACAAACAACGAATAGCCTTGTGTATAGTAGTGATATAATACACAGATATACACAATGTTCATACCAGCGAGTATACAGTATAGTAGTTAGTGACAAGTGTAGTACATCAATGAACACTATTTATCAGATAAGTACACTTCAGGGGTATATATAGTACTCTTAAGTGTACTGTGAGGGAAATTTAAGTAACGCAAGACGGTATATAATAATATTGATTTTACTTATGAACTACAATGTAAATAACATCTATAAATAACATATAGTTTATTTTTATATTATTTCTAGAACAAAATATTCATAAACATTAACACAGCCATAATAAAAATATGATATTTTTATCCGTTAAATTGTCAAATTATCTAAATATTTACATTTAGTCTCGTATACTGTAGGTAGTATCCTTTAAATCATCAATGTAATGTATTAAAAAACTATGTTATCTGGTTAAGTCATCTGTAACTTTATCAAAATGACTAAAACTTTGTTACTATGTGAAATGGTTTTGTAGTTTGTAGAGAAAGGGTGTTTATTAGTCGCAGTGAGGCGGGTCCGATACAGCAGTCATTGGGGATTCGGTTTTATTTAACGGGTAGAGTGGATGGCGTGTGTCTGTGGGGGGGTGGGGTGAGGAGTGTGTGGGGTGGAGTGGAGGAGCAAAGGGGGGTGGAGGAGGAATGGGGGGGTGGAGTGAGTGTGCGGGGGGTGAGTGGAGAGTGGAGGTGGGAGGAGTGGAGGAGGTGGGGTGAGGAGGAGGTAAGGGAGGAGAGGAGGAATGTGTGTGTAGTAATGGTGGGTCACTGTAGAAATCTGATTGGTCAACCAGTTTAGGCCTAATCTAGGACGAAATGCAACAATGTTCCTACTAGAGAGAGAGAGAGAGAGAGAGAGAGAGAGAGAGAGAGCCATATATAAACAAGACACATCCTAATAATATTGTTTTGTAAATTAGTTCAGTATAAATATCTATCATCATCTCATGTGTCTGTCACTTGTCTTAACAATAAACACGTAACATTCTAAGATTCAGATCCAGATATAATTAATAAATATAATCATAACCCCACACGATACAACTGTTGTATATAGAGGTTGTTAAGGGCCTTGGGTCGGTCGCCTTGGTGGTTGTATTAACATAAGTTCCACAAGCGGACGAAAATAGTTGTGTCGATAAGCATCAGTACCAGTGTGTGTTGTGTTGTTGTGGTGTTGCTGTGGTGTTATGGTGTGTTGTGGTGCTGCTGTGGTGTTATGGTGTGTTGTGGTGTTGCTGTGGTGGTATGGTGTGTTGTGGTGGTGTTAAAGCGCCGAAGCGGCGCTGTGTTGTGGTGGTACAAAAGGCAAGTAAAGTGTGTGTGTGCAGGATAGTTAAGTGTGTGTGTGCAAGGATGAGGGTGAAGGGCAGGGCCAAATTTAGTGTATGTTGGGGGGCGGAAAGTGTGTGGGCGAGGGCCCACGGCGGATGTGGCGCAGTAACTGGTCAACGCGCCCATATTAACGTCTTTTATTTTCATGACGGATTGGTCCAGGTGCAATCAATCCCAGACCTCGGAAGTATTATTCAACCAATCGCTGGCACTCTGAGACTATTCAACCAGAAATACAGACCTCGAGACCATTCAACCAATCCCAGACCTCGGGATCATTCAACCAATCACAGACCTCGGAGACTATCTAACAAATCACAGACCTCGAAATAATTCAACTAATCATCACAGAGACCTCGAGACTATTCAACTAATCCCAGACCTCGGAGACTATTCATCCAATCACAGACCCGGAGATTATCAACCAATCCCAGACCTCGGAGACTATTCAACCAATCACAGACTTCGGAGACTATTCAACCAGTCACAGACCTCGGAGACCATTCAACCAATCCCAGACCTCGGGGACTATTCAACCAATCACAGACCTCGGAGACTATTCAACAAATCACAGACCTCGGAAACAATTCAACCAATCACAGACCTCGGAGACTATTCAACCAATCCCAGACCTCGGAGACTATTCAACCAATCACAGACCTCGGAGACTATTCAACCAATCACAGACCTCGGAGACTATTCAACCAATCCCAAACTTCGGAGACTATTCAACCAATCCCAGACCTCGGGGACTATTCAACCAATCACAGACTTCGGAGACTATTCAACCAATCACAGACCGCGGAGACTATTCAACCAATCACAGACTTCGGAGACTATTCAACCAATCCCAGACCTAGGAGACTATTCAACCAATCCCAGACTTCGGAGACTATTCAACCAATCCCAGACCTCGGAGACTATTCAACCAATCCCAGACCTCGGAGACTATTCAACCAATCCCAGACCTCGGAGACTATTCAACCAATCCCAGACGTCGACAACTAACCAATCAGAGTTAATTAATCTTCATGCACTACAGCCATTCGTTATCCATTACAAAAGACTAAACACAGTTTTTCGATTTAAAATATTGAAAATCTCTAATTGTTGAAGCGTCGTTGTTTTTACTGGAGATAGAAATGGAAAGTTATTTAACGTCACGATTGACTATGTATCACCTGAAGATTAAACACCCCGGTAGTTTACTTTACCTGGAGTTTTAACCCCTTGATGTTTTTACCCCTTGATGTTTTAACCCCTTGATGTTTTAACCCTTTGATGTTTTAACCCTTTGATGTTTTAACCCCTTGATGTTTTAACCCCTTGATGTTTTAACCCTTTGATGTTTTAACCCCTTGATGTTTTAACCCTTTGATGTTTTAACCCTTTGATGTTTTAACCCTTTGATGTTTTAACCCTTTGATGTTTTAACCCTTTGATGGCAATGTTTTAACCCTTTGATGACGATGGTTTAACTCTTTGATGACGATGGTTTAACTCTTTGATGACGATGGTTTAACCCTTTGATGACGATGGTTTAACCCTTTGATGACGATGGTTTAACCCTTTGATGACGATGGTTTAACTCTTTGATGACGATGGGTTTAACTCTTTGATGACGATGGTTTAACTCTTTGATGACGATGGTTTAACTCTTTGATGACGATGGGTTTAACTCTTTGATGACGATGGTTTAACTCTTTGATGACGATGGTTTAACCCTTTGATGACGATGGTTTAACTCTTTGATGACGATGGTTTAACCCTTTGATGATGATAGTATAACGGACTCCTTTCTCCCTATAATCCGTTATATGGGGTTCACATCTAAGAGACCCTCGATATAACGGACCTTCCTTTTCACATAGTCCGTTAAATAGAGGTTTTACTGGCGTGAGGTGGCTGTGTTGAAGTGTTGCTGGGAGGAGGAGGGGCAGGAAGGATGAAGGGGTGGACCGGATACTGAACTAACGGCATCAAAGAGCAGGTGAGAGAGATGGGAACGGAGATGAGGAAGGAGGAGGAGTGTGTGAGATGAGGGAGAGGGGGTGAGATGAGGGAGGAGGGAAGGGGGGGGATAGGGAGGTACATCCATCACAAAGGTGGGACTTTCCGGGAAACATATGATTGGAAAAAAAAATCAAGGTTAGGGAACTGACACACTGGTGGGGGAGGAGTACATGCGGGGTAGGGTGAGTCAGGGGGAGAGGAGTACGTGAGGGGGTAGGGTGAGTCAGGGGGAGAGGAGTACGTAAGGGGGGAGGGTGAGTCAGGTAGGGCAATATAACAGTTGGAGAAGCGCCAACAGGACCCGCTATGAGAAATATGCAGGGTAAGGGAGGGGCGGGGTGGGGGTAGAGGTGTTGTAAGCCCCCCACCACCACACCCTTAGCACGTGTGTTGGAGATACCCCCCCACCCCTCCCCTCCTCCATCTACCACACATTACGCATATCTGATTATCTTTTTATATATAACACGAAACGAATTTTTTTTAACCTTATTTCGTTACATAGTTTCAGGGACAATGGAAAGTGACTTAAAATAAAAAAAATGTAATAAAAATATGTATTATGTGAGGTAAATAAAATCACAGAAGACGAATTAGACCAATATATAAAACAACTCGGACGACCATTCAAAAACACCGCCATGAATTTTTTGAGGAATCTTATACAGGTAAATAAATTAAAAGGTGTGATGTGCTGTATATTTTCCTAATTAACTAATATTCATAATTGTGATTATTTTTGATGTTATAATTGTCCAAACTATATTACAAAATTAGATGCAAGTATTTATGTATATTTAGTGATAGAGGGAATAGTTGTACAATATTTCTGACCTGTGAGTGTTGTATTGTGGGAAACATTGACTAGATTTTATTAATGTTAGTAAATTATATCGTTTTTGTATTTTAGCCACAGATTTCCCAGGTTGAAGGTTTATGATTATTATTTAAGTCTCCACGATGATAATGAGGTTTGTAATGGGTCTTTTGAGCTGTTTGTGGTTTAAATCAACTCACTGTTTTATCATTGTGTGCATACTTGGACTGTGTGTGTATATGTTGAACCACTGTGAATATGTATGGTTGACGATATAGACGAGTAGTTTTTTTATAAAGCTACGTATTTATCGAGTAGTTTGCCATTTGTCTAGTGGTTCTCCCTCACCGCCCTCGTCCTCACCGTTTTCTATACACCAGCAGCTGTCAGGCGGCTCAGGCTCTCCACCATGTAAACAAAAGCATCACAGAGTCAGGGGAGACACAGTGTAGAGAGTTGCTTGAAGGTGGTGATTGCGGCATTATAACAACCACAGGAGGTTTGAGAACGATCTCTTTGTTAGGATTATGAGTTTAGAATATAATAATGAGATGTTAGGGATGGTGTGAGGTAGGAGGAGGAGGAGGTGGTTACACTAGGGTGGGTTGACGTGGCCCCTGACCCCTCGAGTGTGTGGTGGAGATTGCGTCATTCTGATAGCCATAGGAGGTTTGAAAACGATCCATTTCTAAGGCTTATGAGTCTATAATGTAATATGAGAGGTTATGAGTTGTAGAAAGGGAGGAGGTGTGTATGGGGTGAGTGGTAAGAGGAGGAGGTGGTAACAAGGGTGGCCTCTGACCCCTAGTGTGGGAATCAACCAGACTTAACTATATCCTGCCGGCGTCTTTACCATTTTATTTAAAGTTAATGGTTATTTTAACATTATGGCTACCTTAACTTAGTGTAAATCTTAATATATTGGGAGTTTTAACTTAATTTTTAGTTTCTTTAATGGTAATACGAACACTGAAGGCTTTCTATAAAGATTATTAAGTTTATATTTCTTCTACTCTTTACTTAAACAAGAAGAAAGACTGACACATACCACATTTTCCGCACTGTAGTTGTAGTAGTAATAGTTGTAGTAGTCGTAGTAATAATATTTATAGTAATTGTAAGGTATTATACATGTAAGCATCATTTCATTGGTTAAGAATACAAGTTAACAGTGGTTCAGCATATATGTACTCAGTGTAGGTATACAAAGTTTTACAGTGTTATTCAGCAAGTGTAGGTGTACCAGTGTTAAGTGTAGGTGTACCAGTGTTAAGTGTAGATGTACTAGTGTTGAATGTAGGTGTACTAGTGCTAAGTGTAGGTGTACTAGCGTTGAATGTAGGTGTACTAGTGTGTTAAGTGTAGGTGTACCAGAGAGAGTGTAGAGTACTAATGTTAAGTGTGTGTGTACTGGTGAATTAAGTGTATGTGTACTAGTAAGTGTATGTGTACTAGTAAGTGTAGGTGTACTAGCAAGTGTAGCTGTTCTAGTGTTAAGTGTAGATGTACTAGTGTTAAATGTAGGTGTACTAGTGAGTTTAGAGTAGGTGTACTAGTGCTAAGTGTAGGTGTAGTAGTTTTATGTGTAGGTGTACTAGTGTCTTAAGTGTAGGTGTACCAGAGAGAGTGTAGATGTACTAATACACAGTGACTTTGTATTACAGGGTAGCCAATCTGCTAACAAGGCAGACACTGGGCAGAAGAAGAAGGTGTGCGGTCGAGGATATACAGTATTGCTTATGTGTTGTTGTCGTGATATGTGTTGTGTAACTCGACTCAAACAGCAGTTAATAGGCTTAGTTTGTACACACACACACCAAAACTATCTTTATGGAGGGGTCTGATTAACTTCAAAATGAACGCCACGATTCCTGTTGTCTCGGTAGGCTTGTCAAAATTCTCCTTCCGTTGGGTCATATTGTCTAACCGCATTCTCGTAAAGATACTTTTTTGGAGTGTGTGTATATTTGTTTATTTGTCATCTACGGTACTATAATTTCAAGCATAATTGATCTTAAATTATCGAATACTAATGAACAATAATTAAAGCCATCTGATATACTGTTCATGAGTTATTTTATACTCCATTTTTGCTCTGATAATGTCCCATATATTGTAAGAAATTCGGTCCAGTGATGAGTGCTGTATTTTATTAGGCAAAGAGGCAAAAATATTGTCTCCATTGAAAAAATTGTATCTACTAAGTACTATCAGAGGCATTTTGCTCATATTTCTACACTTGTTATTGTAGCATTTCAGCTCCACGAGTCCCATAAATCCTTTGGTCCACCTCCTTCACTTCCTAGATGGAACTCTGAACCATAGAATTTTACAGTACAGTACAGTACAGTACAAGTAAATAAACTGCGGAGTGTTTACATTTGCGGTAAAATTATGTGCGGTCTTCTAGTTCAACTTGTTAATCCCTTCTCTATGGGGATGGCAGTTTTAATAATTTGTTTAGCTAATGCCAGACAATTTTATTCAGCAGAGAGAGGACCCGATACACAAGGGGTTAAGACCCAGCTGATAATGTACTATTTTTGGGGGTAGAAATCTCAGTATTATTTAGTTTTATGAACGTGACAAATAATATGAAGTGTCATCTGAGATATTAACTGCTGTTGTAACATTTGTTGTAGCTTAATGATTAATTGTTTCATTGTGAATTATTTTCTTCAGATTAAAAAGAAAACAATATTTACCATTTCAGCATGACACTAATAGCTCTGCTGCAGCTCACAATGTTCCACAGATATCACTTTCTCTCTCTTGATCTCCCTCCTTCCTCCCTCTCCTTCTCTCTCTCTTGATCTCCCTCCTTCCTCCCTCTCCATCTCTCTCTCTTGATCTCCCTCCTTCCTCATTCTCCATCTCTCTTTTTTTCTCCCTCACCACCTTCCCTCCCTCCCCCTCTCTCTCTTCTTGTTTTATTACATTTATCAGATTTTTTACTGATAACCTCTATTTATTTCTACATTCCACTGCAAGTCACTTTATCTCATGTACCCAATGTAATAACAGATCTGTATATGCAGCATGAATAATTACACGTTGAAATTGAACGATTCGAGCAAAATTCCTCGACCACAGCAATATCTAGCACCTTATTGTGGGTCATATATGGGGTTAGTTTATAACTGAATATATCGGAATAATCACAGAAAAAGCTATATACCATAATATAAAATAAATCTCTGTAAATTAATATTAAAATCGATTCCCCTCTCAACCCCATGACACTTAAGTAATGCCAGATATTACCCAAAAGTGTTAGGGAATTTTGTCCACGACTGTATCCAAAAATAATCCTGTGTGTATGAAGTTATTATTAATACAGTACAGTATTCTATTTTATTTGCTGTTGTATTTCCTTTTATGTTTACTATTCTATACATTATCATCTACCAAATTTATTGTACCGGTAGTCTTGAAAGTGCACGTTGTCTGAAGATGTATGAGATTTATTTCCCTCTGTTAATACTGTAAAGCAGAGAATATTAAGATACATTTCTGTTTGTATTTGAACAGTAACCATTAATTCATAATTTGCATTTGTTGATTATTTGCCACTAAACAAAACAATTATAAAAAAAAATCAATAAATTATTTGGATACTGTACCGAGGCACCCCGAGTTGATCTAGCTGTGAATGGGTACCTGACTTGTAATTGGAGTAAGAATTGATGGTAACTAAAAGTATTGAATCTAAATAACACAGAAACAAGTTAAATAAAGGAAACAACATATAAACAGATGAGAAATAACAATAATTGAGGGATAGTGGAGATAGTGAGAGGACAGTATTGACAGACGACTAAGTGTGCTGCAGTGTTGGGTCATTGGAGAGTATTAATGCCTGTGATGGCCAGTTCATCCTACACCTGCAAGTCTTCATTCCATTTAATATGATGAAAATCTTTATAGGTTAGGTTAGGTAGTAGTGTGTTTGTTCATAGTGGTCTGCTAATAGTCAATCATTCTTGGCAAAGTCTATCCCAAGAAAACTATTTGGATTTCTTGAGAATAGAAAAATAATAGTGTTTTAGGTTAGGTTAGATAGTAGTGTGGTCTGCTAATAGTCAACTGTTCTCTTTGGCAGTATCTGTCCTGCAAGAAAACTATTTGAAATACTTGAAAATAGAAAAAATAATAGTGTTTTATTTTTCCCCCAGGGCCCAACAGCACCCCTGGGCTTGGCTGGCCCTCCAGGCAATCCGGAACAGGAGGCTGAGGGCCAGAAGAACTTGACTGTCATCACCCAGGAGAACGCGATCATCAGCAGCCCACCATCAACCCCGAGTTCTCTGCCGTCTGAGACCTCCTCTCATAGGTACTGTACTCTTCACACTCACCCCTCTTATCATTCATAGAGAAGATTACTCTATACTGTGTACCAAAAATACAGAATATTAGTGTTTATTTATTTATTTATTTTTTATAATTTTATCACTTCAGTTCACTAGCCATATGAGCAGGAGTCCTTTATTTGTTACTTTGTTAAGACCTTTATTGTCCAGTGTTAGTACAGGAGAAAACTGGAGTAGTATGCGGATAAAACCTTGTGTTATGACTGGTAGAGCCACACTGGATAACACCCTTCTAGTGAGAGGTTTTATTTGTCCCTGTGTAATTATTATTTTTGTCAAGTATTAACAGTATCAGTAGTTGTGGGAATAAACAATTATTTCTCAAGTCTTCGTTAGATTTAGAAGAAATTAAGAGTGAAGATGAGGTAGATGTTACCTGTACGGTCGAGTTAATACATGCTAGGTTCTGTAGTTTTCAATTTGGGGTGAATTTTGTTATAAATTGGTGGCTAAGTGAAGTACTTATAGTTAATTCTACAAAATAATGTTTAAATTCTTAATAAATTCTACAAATTAACATTGAAATTTTGAGTAATTTCTACAGATTAAATGTTGTGCTGTGTCAAGCCTTTGGGCCATATTGCTGTTAGAAGTATAGTAGTATGCTGTACAGTATTGTACAGTATATATAGCACAGTATCAACATTTTAGAACTGAGTATTGTTATTATGACCGAGCATAGTTCTTCCTAATATCACTGATGTTAATGTACTGTGTATGTCAACAGCTTAAGCAAAGAGTGTGACACCGCCTCAACAACCGAGGACACCAGTTTTGCCTCGTGCTTGACCGGTGACCCCAGCAGTGCCTCAGACACATCCCCGACATCTCCTGTGAAAGAGTTGGTCTCATCGTTGGGTGTTGTCAAGACTCCAGCTGGTCAGGTCAACTTACTTGATTCATCAGTAAACTCTGGTGAGTGAGTGAATGAAGTAACTGCATTGACTTTGAGTTTTAATATTTATCGTACTCTTAGAAAATGGCTGTAAAACATTATTGATGATGGTGACTTTACTGCTTATTATTCCATACTAGATGTTCGGGTAGTTGGTCTGTTCTTTTCTTTTCTTTTTTCTTTTATTTTATTGTAATTTATTTTATTTATTTTTTGGCTTTGTTTTGACTTTTATAATCGAGTGTTAGTAGAGGAGGAAGCTCTACTGTAGTCTGGGCTAGGGACTGAAGCCAGGACACAGTAGTGAGAGATTTAGGCTTTACTGCTCTACCACTACACTTGGAACACCATCAAGTATTGTTCTATTTAGAGTAATAATATGTGATATTTTTTTCTCCAAAACTTCGTCTACAATTCTACTGTATTATACTAAATGCTGTGACCTGCTTCAGTGATATATTCTACAATTATTCTTAGTTTATTCAATAGATGACACAACTCGGCATGCATGACAACTTGTGGTAGGTAAATATGTCCATTAAACCAGTAATTGTGTAGACTTGGAGGTGAACTTTGGTAACGAACAACATCTTCAAGAGAGGCTGGAAGGTACCGGGTAGTGTAGCGGCCATACCAACAGATAGATGCAGTCATGGTTAATACTTCGTCCCGTCACTTAAAGGTTAAACATCAGTGGTGTTCAAAAAGTCCATGTGTGCACCTGCAGTAATAAACAATCATTATTTACCTTGTTCTCCTCTTAAGATTATTGGTATAACAGGGAACAAGTATATACCGGCACTGTATGACTAGTTATTGTAGATGTGCATAGGGACCTACGAACACCCTGCCTCTAACCAGTAGAAAATCTTGTAGTTACTGTAGCATTGTGAGAGTAGTTTTTGTACCGGACTTATATATTGTAATCTCATTTATACCTTAGCATTTGTTTATATATTTATTTTTTCAGTATTGTAGGTGTTAGTTGTGTGTGTGTGTGACCTTTATAACTTATAATATATACAACTTAAGAGAGATTAATTCTATATTTTGTTAAGTCAATCTGTTAAAATAATATTTCTCTAAGGTATGGAATTAATGCAAGATTTTAATATGATTTTTTTCTTTTTATCTGATCAAAGTTTGTGTGATTTTGAATCAGTTTTAATTAAACTTGGATTTTTTCTAATTAATTTTTTTATTTGGGATATGATAATTGTACACACGATACAAAAAAATCCTACTCTAAATTGGAAAGTTTTTTGTCCAGTTTAATTTAAAAACTATATATAATAAACCTTGTTCATTTACAGTGTGTGACTCTGTGGCTCAGACCAATACCCAAAATGGGGTTAAAAAAGGTATTCCCTAAAAAGCTTGTATACAGTAATGTGTTGAGTTGTGCTCAGAGTACCGTAGATGACTGCATTTTGTCTCCTCCCCACCATAGCACTGACTGACCTCCGGAACTCCGCCTTGGGTGATGATAGTAGTACATGTAGTGGCATTATTTTTGTTTCTCACTTATCTATTTTTTTTTAATAACTCGAAATGTCTCACTTTTTTAACTAATTTGAATTCTAGTGAAATAATCCTTTTTATTGTAATTTTTAGGTTAGAATTTTGGATCGATGAACGCTTGTATTGTATAATATAGTTCGTTACGGCTCTAATTCCCGGTTGGCTATAGTTCGTGATATCTATACTCTAGTTTGTGACGGCTATAGTTCTTGACAGCTGTAGTTCGTGACAGCTATAGTTCATCACGGTTATAGTTTCGGACGGCTATAGTTCGTGACAGCTACAGGAAAACTCTCTGTAGCTGTACTTACTGGGATCCCTGTAGTGAGGCCAATGATTACTGCCAGGCATAAGCTTTTTACATGATGCCAGTAATTCATATCTTTGACTATAAGATACGGTTTAGTGCCAAATAGCTTTTATTAAGGGAACGTTTCATATTTTTATATTTAATTTCTCTCTCTCTCTCTCTGTTTTTCTCTGTCTCTCGTTGTACATCATTTGAGTCACTACTGTAGACTATATCTCACTTTTAAGCAAGATGAAGTGACGTAAAGAGGATGTGGGGGAGCGGAGGTAGGTGTCCCTCTACCTACATTCATGGTATCTGTGAATGATGAACTATAACATTCAATTGAAGCTTTCGTTTATGTCTGCTGTTTTCTTATTTCATCATTCACAGATACTGCCATGAGTGTAGGTAGAGGGACACCTGCCTCCCTGCTGCCCCCCTCCCACCTCACATCCTCCTTACCTCACTTCACCTCGCCATATCACCGTCCATTAGGCAAAAGATATGAGCTAATAACAGTCCAATCAGTGCATATTTAGTAAACATATAAACATTCCACAAATCATTCCATTGATATATTTGTTTTAATATTGTTTTAGTTTGATTCCATAGCGTGTTTACTATTACGAGTTTTCTTCTGTCTTATGTAAACAAACACAGGACTGCCACACTGCACAAAACCTGACAAGCCCCTGTAAATGCACTAGTGAAGGGGACTGTACAATATATGATGAATTAGAAATATAAAAATGTGATTAATTTTTGTTTTTAATGCTATACAGAACGGTATTAATATAATGAAAAAGTGTTTTTGAGTTTGTGTGAAGAAATACCTTTAGTCTATATGCTGGTGTGAAGGGTGACAGTTTGTAATAAGTGTGGACTGTGCAGAGCAGCAGTACCTGGCAGCCCAGATGTGCATGTGGGTCCGGCAAGTAATTTTCCATGTCCATGTGCCCAGCACTTGCCTGGCGGATGAGCTAATATTTTGAGCAGAAAAAACATTGTTGCTAGATGGGAATTTGTCAGGTGCTATGGTGCTGTGTGACCTTGCCTCATTGCACCTGTTTAACCAAGGAGGTCTGTCTGCAGTGTACTGTACAAGGATTAGTGACCTATGTCAGGTGCAGATAATTTATCTCTACATTAAACTGCCAACTAGTCAATCAAGTGTCAAGTTGTCAACATTTCAAAGGAACTATCAAGCCGAGAGACCTTTACTGTCCATATTCTGTAGATATTAAGGCTGTACAGTTCATGGAAAAAGTGTGTTTTTGGGGAGGGGGGAAGTTTTGTACAGGGAAACATATTCATACTGTAATGGGCTTCTCTTTCTCTATACACTCCGTTAGATGGAGGATTTCACATCTAATGGACCCTCAATGTAATGGACTTTCATCTCTATATAGTCCATTAAATAAAGGTTTCACTGTTAGGCAAATTCTCAAAGGCGATCATGACAAGAACATACTGTATATATATTTTTTTTCATTTATTGGGCACCCCCCTACATCCTTGTGTAAGGTGAAGCGCAGAAGCGTTTACAGCGCCCAACAGGGAAGCATGCTAAGTTCATGCTTGCCTTTATGTCTCATGAGTTAAAGGCGTAGAAGCCTGAAGAGTCAAGGGCGTAGAAGCCTGAAGAGTCAGTGGTTTATGTCATCAAGTTATTGGAAGCTCCAACAACTCCCCGAATACGAATTTGCAACTTTCGACTTGCAACAGGTACCTACTTTACTGCTAGGTGAACAGGGACTAATGGGGGCTAGGAAGTAAGTTCAAACAACTTCCACCGGCCCGGGAATCGAACCCGTGACATCTCGCTTGCGAGGCAAGAACGGTACCGCTTCTACCACCGATCCCCACAAGAACATATTGTTATTATTGTTCTTCCTTTTAGCAAATCTTTAACATTGTTGCCAAGTTCGCTCAACAGAACATTTCCCACACTGTTATACAGTATCAGCGGGGTTACTAAACCTTAGATAAGAGAGACAAAGATACAGGTGTATTGAGATTTATTCAGGTGTGACTAATAGTTTATCTTATCATTGTGGTTAACTGTGCTATCTTATAATGCCTGATAATATAGTTAACCTTTGGGTGGGGTGGTGTGTGTGTGTGTGTGTCTGCGTGCTGGACCTAAGCTAACGTGTCCCTCATCCTCCCACATTATTTATCACTTGTGGCAAGATAGTGACAATTAACCTGTATTGTTTGGTGGAACTTGTGCATGGTGTTTATCATTAAGTGATATATATATACCACCACCATAATGCCACTGTTGAGATATCACTGTAAAAACCACTTAAATGTAAAAAGTAAGTATTGTTTGTGTTTATCAGTTTATTACTCTCACAATGGCATTAAGAACACTGTAGTCATAATTGTCTCATAGATGTATACAGGATGTCATTATTGTCTTGCTGTAGATCCCATACCACCTTATCTGACTCCAGCGATTTTTCCTCAGACTCGGAGTACGAAAGCGCGGAGGAGCTCGACCTTCCTCCCGACCGAGCCGCCGTTGTTGAGGTTCAGCCAACTTCAGAGAACCTCATACCTCCAAGTAGACTCACAGACCAAGCTGAGGGTACACAGCAAGAGGTGAGCGTGCCACTTGCTGTATTAGACCAACCCAACGACCTCTTCCTCCCAGTCCACGAAGAAAGTATTATTGTTACAAAGACTGAAGTTCCTGCCGCTGTACCCGTTGCTGTAGAGAGCCCTGTAGTTAGCACAGACAGTACTCCAGTAACAGTAGGTAAAGAGAGTGAAAACTTGACGAGTGAACGGCCGACAAGTACACCAAGTACTATATGTGACTCGGTAGTGATCGTAACCAAGCGTGAAGTCATCGAAGAATCCGTAAGCAAGGGCGTTGAACACGTGACTTGGTCCAAACCAGAGAGTGAGTTGGACGGTGTGGTTACGTCAAGTTGTAGTGCGGACTCGACACGGAGCGTAGAGGTAACGGTACCACAAGAAAATAATAATAATCTTGATAGTACAGATTCTGGTGAAATAAAAAGTGGAAGTAAAGACATTGAAGCTCAGTCACTAACACAAGATATTTTAGTAAGCAAAGTAATAGAAAACGAAAGCCAGTCCTGTCAAGTTACAAGCGACGTTGACAGTGAACTTGCATTACAAAGTGAGAGTCAGGTTATAGGTGAAAAACAAAAAAGTGAAGGAGAAATTTGCTCAAAACACATCGTTGAGACCCCCGAGTTAGCTGGAGAACAAGCCGAGAAACACCAGACGAGAGAGACAAAGGATTCTACCACAGAGTATCCCACTCCAGAGGTCACACCTACGGTAACTGCTCACTCACTTGAGGCATCCAGAGAGGAGCAACAACAACAACCACCACCAACACAGGTCATAGATCCTGATGACATACCAATTGTCGCCAAGAAGAGCTATAACCTCGATTTTCTTGATGCTTTAGATGATCCGAACTTTAACCCTTTTGCCACAAAGACCTCGGTGAGAAGTTCCCCTCCGCCGACCCCAGACCCAGGTTGTAAACTTCCTCCATTGAAACCTGCCGTGAGAAAGAAGAAAGGAGGTGAGGAAAGGAAGAAAGTCTCCGAAGAAGTGAAGACCCCTCCAGTAGCAGGTCATACAGTGAGTGAGGCAAAGGTTAATGAAGACCAGACAGTAAGTCAGAGGAAACAAGAAACAAACTCACCTGATTCTTCCTCGTTTGAAGTAGATCAGAGGTTACCTGTGCCAGGAGTCACAACTGTTGATGACTTAAATAAAAATATCCCTGAAATACCTTCAGAAGGAATAGAACAACCACAAAAATCCGAGCAATTGT
This sequence comes from Homarus americanus, assembly GCF_018991925.1. Taxonomy (NCBI): domain Eukaryota; kingdom Metazoa; phylum Arthropoda; class Malacostraca; order Decapoda; family Nephropidae; genus Homarus; species Homarus americanus. The sequence continues at coordinate 15,384,473 of NW_024737097.1, forward strand.
TGGAAATCACCTTTGATGAGCCGGTAAATTCCATCAGTAGACCTCCCAGGAAACTTGGCAAGAAGCCCCAGCTAAAACAACAAAGACAACCTGTTAAGAAAACTCCCCCAAAGACAAAGGTTATCGAGAAAAACAACAACAGAGTCGAGGACGAGAGTATTACCGAATCGGACACCAAACCCGAACAAGGCGACGACGACCTCCCAATACCCCCATCTAAGGGATACAATTTAGACTTCCTCAATAACCTTGACGACGGTAACTTTAACCCCTTCGCAACAAAGTGTAGTGTAAGTAACTCGCCCCCAAGAGAAGGCTTCACTCTTCCTGACGATAAAGAATTTGATAAACCCAAACCAAAGACCACCGTCCCTGCCAAGGAAGCTCACGCCAAGAAAGGTTTTAGTGTCATTAAACCTAAAGCCAAAACAAACGTACCTGCAGCAGATGAATCGGATTCACCGCAGAAAATCGTAGAAGAAACGGTAAAATTAGAAACAGACTCACTCGAAAAAAGTGGAGAAAAAACAGCAAAATTAAAAGTAGTTTCACCCCAAAAAAGTGTAAAAGAAACATCGAAATTAGAACCAGTTGTAAATCACTGTGAAAGTAACTCCATAAAGCCTACTGAAGAGGAAGAAGAGATACCCATCAGACCCAAGGGCGGATATAACCTCGACTTCCTTGACGATCCGAACTTTAATCCCTTCCAGACTCGGTCGCCTCTCGAGTCGAAGACACTCAACGTTACCGAGTCTGAACCCGTGCCAAAAGATATCGTTGTTGCCAAAGAAAACTGTGTAAGTGAGGAGGTAGATTCTTATAGTGAGTGTGATAAACAAAGTGTTGTAGTTCCTAAAACGCAAAGCGATAGTAACGAGGAACAGCCGTCCCAAACACCTCAGAAGGAAGTAAAGGAGGAATCTGGACCAATAATTGAAAAAGCCGATAAAGAAGAAACGAGAGAAAGAGAGACATTGGTTGATGAAAGAGAGGAGATAAAGATTGTAGAAGATAAAGTACAAGTTGTTAATGAATCTCAACAGGTTGCAGCACTAAGAGAACCTCAAGGTTGTGAAGAGAAAACAAAAGCGCCGGAGGAAGAAACACCAGACGTAACAGATAGCTTGTCAAGACTCGCTAAAGAAAAGTTTGAATCCGACGCCGAACTCTCGCAGTTAAAGAGAAATGCTCAAATATCAGAGGAAGTGAGTCAGGCTCTACGAGATCTAAAACAAGAGTCGAGATCAGAATTCGAAACTGAAGACGACTCGCGCAGAAAATCTGAGAACGACATCTCGGAGACAGAGAAGGAATTCAACTTACCCAAAGTTCCATCCATCGGTACAATCGGTCAGCTTGACAGCTTAGAGTTTGCCCAGCTACTCGGCAATGAGGCAAGTCGTCTCGCTGAGGAGTTTATGAACTGCTCTACAGATTCTGGTCTTCCCGATTCTGATGATAGCAGTTGTGTCAAACCCAACAGCGTAGAGTCAGTCATGGCGGACACCAACTGCACCAAATCCCCTCAGTATGGGGCGCATCTGGATGAAAACGTCAACCCATTCCAAAGGCATTCAAGGTTATCCCGGTCTCCACCCTTAGGCAAGAGAGAGGCAGTGTGTGGAGCGGAGAGTGGAGATAGTGCCAACATGCAGGACCCCTTCAACCCCAGAAGATCACTGAAACGAGAGAGTGTCATGGGAGAGGAGAGACTGGTATGTATTGCTATTTTTATATACTCTTTATTGCTCTGGTTTATATATTGAAAACGTCTACTGACTAGTCACACAGTTTATCTTTTTATAACACCTAAAGATAGACCTCGCAAATGCCTCCTCAGCTTTACCTCATAAGTCAAGCTCTCTGATTAATATTGTGAGATCATTCATCCTCTCTACATCATTTGTTACTTTCATCGTCTCGTTCTTATTCCACGTTGAATAATATTACCAAGTACAGAATGTGTTTCAGCAAATTTAATGAATATATTTTCCATAGTTAATTGTCACTTGTCCTCGCTTGTATAATTCTCCCCTGCTCAGCCTAGAATAAGCAGGTGTTAAGGAGTAGTACATTATTTAATTAAAAGAGGTTACTGTTTTTTAATTTATAGATAAAGTCCGACTCATCTTGTATAGTGTGTATAGAAGACTGTGCTTATGGTGATGCAGTACTGAACCTGTCATATTTTAAAAAAAATTTCATAATGTATTATATTCAGTTCTCTGTATCATTCCTCCACCGCCACACAGGACACCCTAAGTCTGGATGACGACTCAGGCATTGTACTTGGCACGCGCTCTGACCTGGAGACGGAGGTGAACCACAGTGAAGCTGGACCTGAAATTGCGACGGGTCTGACCTCGAGCGACCTCAGATGCGCCTCTCAGTGTAAGTATAAACTGTTTGATGAAGTTTGTGAGAATTCGCCCCTTGCCACCCCACCACACTTATTGTGTGTGATTTTTTGGCATGCTTTTAGTTAGTTTTGGCTTATGCTGGTCATGTTTCAGTTTTACCCCCATTGTTCACCTGCTTTCTATCTTAATTATCATTCCCATAAGTTTGATAGTTTGTACTTGAGAAGATCATGTTATATTTATGCCCCATAGATTACTTGTCTTCCATCTTAATTATCGTTCACATTAAGTTTGGTTTAAATTGTAAACTCTTTAATAAACACACCTACTTACCTCCCTGTTGTCAAGGAAATATCATTGTACTTTTTTTTAACTCTAGCATCATATAAACTCACAAGGAACTTTATAAAGATGTTGTATCACCTCTAATACACCACACTCTTATGACAGACCTGTAAATCCTTCCATAGTTATTAATCTTCTTGTATTTATGAAGTTAATATGGTTGTGGACATCCTTGTATCATCAAAAGCTTCACCATTACTGACACAGATCATTGTACAGCTGTCTGCTCTTAAACCTGGTACAGTCCCTGGCTTTTTTTGGTGAGATTTGGCCACTCTGTGTTTGTTTACATCCTGTTAAAACTCCCGAAATGACCCTAAGGAACCTCGCAATAGTAGTTTGACTAAGGATACCAGATAAGCATTCCACGAAGTTGCTGCCACATCTCACAAAACACGCCAGACACTGTACTGTACCTGGTATATGTTCAGGCGACTGTACATACATAACCTCTTCATCTTTACATCAGCGTAGTTCTGATATTACCTATACTGTATATACTATTTACTATACTGTATTTGTATACTTATTACTATTGATACTACCTATTACCACTAATACATATTTTATGATCCAGTAGTAAGGTTAATTATCACATCTGACCTTCACTTGTTACACTAGACTCTCCTTCATCACCTGTGCTTCATTACCTATTGCTAATGTTACTATGGCTGCTAACTAGCTTTAAGCCCCAGCATAGTACAGTACATGTACAGGGGGTCTCATAGGCCACACACCATAGGAATGTTATTGCCTGGGTGCTGCCGATTTAATTCCTTTGTAACTGATCGCCGTGTAGCATCTGGTTTTCTGTACTTGAATACAAAACTTGACTCTTTCCTTTAGCGATATTTCCTTTGCTATCTTTGTTGATTTGTTTCCCTCACCTGAAAGGAAAACAAAAAACAAATGTTAATTTTCCTTTGGTGCACAGCCTATGAGACACCCTGTAGACCCGTATAGTGCCTGCAAGTACACAAACTGAAAATATTTCCTTGTGTAGCTTACTGCATCTTTCACGTAGAGTATTAACGCCTCCTGGGTACAGTACCTAAGTGTCATCATCTGCTGTCAGGACCCCCACCACCTTCAAGCTCTGTACCTCCTCCCGTAGAAGTTGTTTGTGCAGTATCAGTTGTCATTCTAGTTAGATATTCCCACTGGAGGGACCAATGTGGTTAAGTGATGTTTTCTTGTTTTTTGGCCATTTAGATTTATTGAAAAATATGATGACCTGAAGATTAGCCTCCCAGCTTATTTCACCTTAAGATTAATCATCCGTACATTAACCCCATGCTAACCTAACACAATTCTTACCTAATGCTAACCTAACCTAACCTAACTCCTCTAAGTAGTATTAGGGTGATTAAATCATCAGGTGAAATAAGCTGGGGTGCTAATCATCGGGTGATTCCAGAATATTTATGAAAGATAGATTCTGGGTTGCATGGTAAATAATGACAATACACAGTGATTAACTCTCATTAACAAGATATTTAGTAGTGTTGTGCGTTGGGGAGTCTTATGTGTAGTCTATTTGGTACTAATATTGGTTATTAGTTCAAGATGAGGACCTGTGTGTTCTGTACTTAGTGTTACTCTTGTATTTATGTTAGTGTTATGGTAGCTAGTTGCACTCTGCACCATTGTACTCTTCTGTCACTCTTGGAATGAATAACTTTTTAGTTAAGTTATTTCCTCATATTTTTTTTTCTTGTGATCTTCAAAATTTTGTGTATCGATTTATCAGTTTGTGGGTTTGTGCACACCGATTTTTTTTTATTCAAGTTATATACAGTATTTATTACTTGCAAGTTAATTTTTATTTTGTGCACTTTTTTGTGTGTTGCTTGTCTGTTGCCTCCCTGCCTGCCGCATGCTGTGTGTGTGCTTTTTCAACATGACTTTTCCAGTGAACACAGAAGAGGAAGAGGAAGAATTGTCTGACCAAATTACAGATGAAGAATTCCTTGCCTCAGAAGCATGTAAGTCTGAATGATGTTTTAAGGTATTGTGTTCCACCTCTGGCACTCTGGTTATTACCGTCAGTGAGCAAAGGTTATATTTTGCGTTTAAGGTTATTAACTGGTTACTTTTGGATTCGTATTTCCAGATTAATTTTATATTGGACATGAACAGTGATATCATTTTGACATTCGGTTTACAGTAAATTCAGTAATATCATTGTACTTTGTGGACGTGACAGGTGAGCTATATTGTCATTACATAGCAACTGTTTCTCATTGCAAATAGTACAGTTGTTATGAATGTTTGCAGTATACGTACAGGCATCTGATTAGATTATCCATTATTATTTGCTTTGAACACATTTTGCAGACCATTGTTGTAATTTGAAGACAAGTTGGTACAGTCCAGTAGATGTTAAACCCAATATTATAACCACTGCTGTTAAACCATTGACAACCAGCACCAAAAACACTGCCGTTAAACCATTGATGGCTAATAATATAGCCACTATTTTTTTTGTGTGTTACATCCTGAGCAGGAATGTTAAACAGATATTTGTCTTCTTGAATATAACCTGAAGAATCTGGATATACCATTTTCTTTTCCTTTACTTCTACTTTCTACTCTGCACCCAATCTTGGCTATGGGGTGATGGATGGATGGATATAAATAGATGATGGATATAGATAGATAGATAGATGGACAGATGGATATAGGTACAGTAGATAGATATAGATAGATAGATGGACAGATGGATATAGATGGGTATAGATAGATATTTATTCAGTTAAGTCATCATACAGGCTTGCACTAATTCAGCTTGTTATCACCATACGCTTTTGTCTCGCGCTGCATCATGTTGGAGATGTTTCCCCCCCCCCACCCCCCTGCTGAGACCAGGATACTTACTGAATCTTGCTCTTAAGGAGAGGAGGAGAGAACTCTACATAAATTACCCGATTCCTTTTAAAACGTACCCTGTAATAGCTTCAGAAACATGAGAGGATTTTAAAACATTAGAGCCTTAGAAACGCGATAGGTAGAACACATTGGTTTAATTATACCGTACTACATATATGAGGATTATAGTGCTTGATAAAATTAATACTTTTTTGTGTGATGCTCAACTTTTCACACACACAAGAGCTGGTCACTGTGCTGTCATGGAGGATATATTACCTGACTCTTCCTTAGTTCATTAGTACAGTATCTCTCTCTCTCTACTCTCTTGTAGTGTTGTGTGTGAGTGTATGTCTGTGTAGGTGCTGGGTAGATATCTTTGAGGGTGTTGTAGTGTTGTGTGTGAGTGTATGTCTGTGTAGGTGCTGGTAGATATCTTTGAGGGTGTTGTAGTGTTGTGTGTGAGTGTATGTCTGTGTACAGGTAGGTTAGATGTCTTCCTGACTTGAATCTACCACACACACGGTTCATCATTCTGCTCCTCCTTCCAGTTAATTCTCTATCATTGTTCAGGTCTCTCATAACTCTAGACACCTTTTATTTACTCTCCCCAAGGAACTAAAATAAACACATTTGACACCTAGATATTTTAGATGCGATCACTAATGTTGTACTCAGAAAACAGGTCACGAATATCACTTTTAGTTTTTGTGCTTACCAAGTTTTTACCCATTTACATTTGTGGCTTTTCCCCAATTTCATATCTGTTACATTTTCTCAGTTTCATATTTATCCATTATCACTTTTTCCCCAGTTTCATATTTTCTTACTCTTTTCCCAGTTTCATATTTGTTACTTTATCCTCCAGTTTTCAAAGAGGCGACCGACATGGAGAACCAGCTGAGGAAGACCTTGACATCACCGCTCATGGGAAGGTAAGTTGGCCTGTGTGTTGGTGTATGTCTCAAGGTTGTGAACTCAGAGGGAACACAATCGTAGCCTGAAACCATCTGTGATTATCATTTAACCCTTGACTGATGGTTAAGGATTCCCTATTCCCGAGTTAACCTTTGACTAGCAGTTAAGGATTCTCTATTTCATACCCCCTTCCACTCATTCCCTCTTATTATGCGTAGAAAATGGAATATAAGGAACAGGAAACGTTTGTTGGTGACGGCCGCAGTCCTTACAGCTAATGTACACTGATTACAACTGCTGTTGAAGGGTTAAATAACTTCCAGAGACAAGAGACTAAGTTCTGTAGCTTTTAATATTTGGAGGATACCATTACAGTATGTACCCACTACTACTGCACTGTTTACAGGCCTCACTCTTAACTACTTTGTATATTTACTAAGTAAGATTATTTTGCACATTTAGACCATCTCAGCAGAACTAGTCACATTAGGTAACCCATTCCAAGGATGGTTTAGATGGTAATTATGCAGTGATGGTACAGTATTTACATTGTTAACATAATCTGAGTTCACAATCTTAGGACTATTGTAACAATGTGTGTTATGTGTTAAAGGTTTTGTTGATAGTGATGTATATGACCATGGATTCCTGTTTTATTAATGTGTGTTGGTGTTGTGTGGTATTCAGTCAGTGAGACTCTTCTACCAATAGGAGTTATCCACTGTGGTTCTGTCTATTTGTAAGTACAGTACCAAGTATTGTGCAACGTTTTAAGAGACGAAAAAGGAGAGTTTAGATTTTGTCTTCGTATCAGAGATGGAAACCTTTATGGTAATCCCACATTTAGGTGAAGGATTATTCTACTCTGGGGCTCTGTTATGGTGGGTGACCAGCAGACAACAGCAGACACCCACACTCCTCATCAACTCTTCCTTGCTGTGGGATTCACTCCGTATTTCGGGGGCTGGGACAAGAGCACTACCAACTGAACTGTGGAGGCTGTCAGGTTTGATCGATATTATGTTACTCGTTAAATATGAAATGTTATCGAATGGTAGAAAGAGACGATGTAGGTAAATTTATATAGTTTTTTACATATACTGAAATTTACGTGTATGTGAATATAAATTTCCATTAAGCTTTCATTACCGAATACACAGTAGTAAAAAATTTAGGGAGTTGAGAGGAAGAACTTGTTAATTCACTTGAAAAATTGAAATGGAACTACAGTACAGTTTTTCTGGTGGTCGTGATGCTATTCCTGGTCATCTCTTATAAACAACATCTGGTCTCGTAAGATTTTTTGCTTTGTATCCCACCAACGCGAAGACTGTGCAGGTGACAACAACAACAACAATTATCTGCTTTTCTCTGTATGTTTGTGTAAGGTCGTGTTTGTTTTACACGTCGATGGAACTGAATGGTTTATTGAATTGAAATTTGTCTTGAACATGTGGGTTGGTGAGGGTGATGAGGCAGTGTGTGGGTGATGAGGCAGTGTGTGGGTGATGAGGCAGTGTGTGGGTGATGAGGCAGTGTGTGGGTGATGAAGCATGTGGGTGAGGGTGATGAGGCAGTGGTTGGGTGATGAGGCAGTGTGTGGGGTGATGAGGCAGTGTGTGGGTGATGAGGCAGTGTGTGAGTGATGAGGCAGTGTGTGGGTGATGAGGCAGTGTGTGGGTGATGAAGCATGTGGGAGGGTGATGGAGTGTGTGTGGGTGATGAGGCAGTGTGTGGGTGATGAGGCAGTGTGTGGGGTGATGAGGCAGTGTGTGGGTGATGAGCATGTGGGTGAGGTGAGCATGTGGGTGGGGTGAGGGCAGTGTGTGGGTGATGAGGCTGGGTGGGGTGATGAGGCAGTGTGTGGGTGATGAGGCAGTGTGTGTGGGTGATGAGGCAGTGTGTGGGTGATGAGGCAGTGTGTGGGTGATGAGGCAGTGTGTGGGGTGATGAGGCAGTGTGTGTGGGGTGATGAGGCAGTGTGTGGGTGATGAGGCAGGTGTGGGGTGATGAGGCAGTGTGTGGGGTGATGAGGGCGTGTGTGGATGAGGCAGTGTGTGGGTGATGAGGCAGTTGTTGGGTGATGAGGCAGTGTGTGTGGGGTGATGGAGGCAGTGTGTGGGGTGATGAGGCAGTGGTTGGGTGATGAAGTATGGTGTGTGGGTGATGAGGCAGTGTGTGGGTGATGAAGTATGTGGGTGTGGGTGATGAGGCAGTGTGTGATGAGGCAGTGTGTGGGTGATGAGGCAGTGTGAGTGATGAAGCATGTGGGTGAGGGTGATGAGGCAGTGTGTGTGGGAGGAGGAGGCAGTGTGTGGGTGATGAGGCAGTGTGGGTGATGAGGCAGTGTGGGGTGATGAGGCAGTGTGTGGGTGATGAGGCAGTGTGGGTGATGAGGCAGTGTGTGGGTGATGAGGCAGTGTGGGGTGATGAGGCAGGTGGGGTGATGAGGCAGTGTGGGTGATGAGGCAGTGTGTGGGGTGATGAGGCGGTGTGTGTGGGGTGATGAGGCGGTGTGGGGTGATGAGGGCAGTGTGTGGGTGATGAAGCAGTGTGTGGGTGAGAGGCAGTGGGGGTGATGAGGCAGTGTGTGGGTGATGAGGCAGTGTGGGTGATGAGGCAGTGTGTGGGGTGATGGTGATGAGGCAGAGGGTGGTAGGTCATGATTGTGTGTTGAGGGTCATGCCTTGGCGGTCACGGCCACCCCTTACCTGACTTTCACCTACCTGTGTGTGTGTGTGTGTGTGTGTGTGTGTGTGTGTGTGTGTGTGTGTGTGTGTGTGTGTGTTCTCTCCCTCTCTTTCTTTTCTTTGTTCTCTTTCCATTCTCTCTCTCTCTCTCTCTCTCTCTCTCTCTCTCTCTCAAATGTACAGACAAATCCACACTTTCACACCAATATAATTATTTGAAAGTGACCAAGCAGTAGAAAAATAATCAATTACTACGTCACGTTTTTCTTCTGCGGTGAGAAGACGAGGGAGGAATGTTGTTGATGTTGTCCCACGTGGAGGGAAAGTGTGCTGGATGTTGCAGAGGAGAGAGAGTAGCTACAACTTCCGCTTGCCCGCCTTGCAGTGTGGTAAAGTCTCATTGAAGTGGGTAGGGAGGTGGGGTGGGCAGGTAGGTGAGGGTGGGTTGGTGGGGTGGGGAGGTAGGGTGGGTTGGTGGGGTGAGAAGGGTAGGGTTTTTAAAGTTAGGTAAGGTTGAGGTGGTTAGGTTACAATAGATTAGGTTAGGTTGAGGTGTTTATTGTCACTTTCCCCGGCGATGTTTCTGCTCCGGAAGATTTCATATTTCTTGTATGTCGCAGTAAAGGTCACTTGTCTCCACTCTTGATATGCATGTATTGGATTTCCTCAACACTGGACATGGTTGAGAAAACTGTGGTTAGAGAGAGAGAGTTTAGTATTTTTGGCAGAGAGAAAGTCTTTTGAATGAGTGAACCACGAGAATTGAATATTGAGAGAGAGTTTTACCCATGAATATACAGTATTACATTTAAAAACAAAAAAATTAAAGGTTGAAGAAAATATGGTTAGTGAACAGGGATATATACGTAAATATATTAACCACCACAACTACACGACCTAATTTACGGCATGGCAGGAAATATTGGCTCCTTGTTTACAGAGATCCTGATGAATGTTGGTAAATAAATACAAAGATACAGTTCTGTAATTGTGGTGGCTAGTGACTGTATCTCTCTTATATAAATGAATAAAGATATGTACTGTGTGTGGTAGAGGTGTGTGTGTGTGTGGTAGAGGTGTGAGTGTGTGGTGTGGTGATGGGTTTTCCCCAACACGTGCGCTATAATGCAGGTGTCAGGACAGATGTGTGAGTTGCAGGCTAGGGGATGCAGGTGTTGAGTGTTGCCTGTGTGTGATGATCCAGATGTTGAACACCTGTGATATCTTGTGTGTGTGTGTCTGTCAGTCTGTCTGTCTGTCAGTCAGGATGAGTCACGTATGTAAAAAGGCTCCTTGAAACAACACAAGTAATGAGCATTGATTATGTAGTTCACATAACATTGGTGGTGGTGATAGTGGTGGTGGTGATAGTGGTGTAAACAGTAAGACCTTAGCGAGAGACATTTCCGCACGTGTGGTGGTGGTGTCCCTGACGCCTTATACGGCAGGAAGGGAAGTCTGGCCAGCGCCTCGCCCCGGGCACAAAGATACTTGAGTCACCCCCGTCAACGCCCAGCCAGACTCACAGAAAACGTTCCACTTTTTAACTGTTCCGTACTGTTTGTTGACATTTGCTGCCCCGTCCCCTTTCCTCCTGTCAGGTGTGATGATGATTAGTTAATTAATGCTCAGACAGGACAGGTGGTAGCGTTAGTGATGACCGGAAGTAGTGAGGCACCTTGACCGCCTCACCTACCTGTCTGCCAGGAGTTGAGAGAGAGAGAGAGACCTTGAAGTAATGTGACTTGTTGCCTCCACCAGCGTAATAGAGGAATACACTCTTAAGTTAGCTAGCAAGGTGTGTTGCTGCCTCCACCTGTTGCACCACTACGCCCCCTACACGCCCGCCCGCCCACGTGAAAGAAAGTTTGGTTTCATTAGGTCAGGGTGGGAGGGTGTGGGGGGAGGTATGGGTGGGTGGGTGGCGGCGTGACTCGCTTGGTCAAGGTTTATTCCCTGGGTCAAGTTGGTTGTGGAGAGATTCAGGTGAGGTGGTGGGTGGGTGAGCTGGGTGGCCATGAGTGGGTGGTGATGGTGGGTGGGTTGAAATAGACACAGTTGAGAGAGAAAAAAGCAAGACAAAATTACTCACGATGAGATTAATTTTTTCTGCACGACTACGATTATAACATTAAATAAAGAGTTTGAAGCCACACAAGTCTAAGACACTGATACAAAGGTGTAACACTTCAGGACGTAGTGACCACGAACGCGCGCGCGCGCACACACACGTCATGGAGAAATACGCACATGAGAGAGAAAGAGAGACGCGGGGGTAGCAGGCAGTTTGTACTTCGCCATCAGGGTCACGTCAGTGTTGGTTGTGAGGTGTGTGGTGGTGGTTGGAGCGTTGTACTGCACCTCTTATAGTGGCAGAGTTGACTGTGGTGTTTTAGTAACGTGTGGACGACCTGTTGTGACGTCAGAGAGATTGTTATTGTTGTGAGGACGAGTGTGACGTGAGGGGGGCCACCAGCTGCTGCACCATCTACGTCATCACCAGCTGCTGAGGGTAGAAGACCAGCTGGAGCAGTGAGAGAGGGGGAAGATGAGGGTGAATGAGAGAGAGAGGAGGACAGCGGGTGTTGGGTCCTCCTGCCAGAAGACTTACAAGAATGAGGTGTTTGTCTCCCTCATCCACGCCTGGGAGAGGTACTGCTACACACTCCAGTACACATCCCCAGCACACCCACACCACCCCTTCCCACCCCAAGACACATCCCCAGCACACCCACTACACCCCAGTACACTGCCACACCTTCCCCCGGGTGCTCTTGCCCCAGGAGAGGAGAGGAAAGACGCAGGGGGAGTGACCCAGATAATGTGTGTTGGTCTGCTTGTGGCTCCCTGTCTCTCAGCCTCTCCTCACAGTTCTGTTTGTTTTGACGTCGAAGATTTGGATCACATGAAGATTAGACACCCCAGCTCTTATTTCATTTGATTAAAGCTAGTCTAACCTAAGCTTAACCTAATCTAACCTAGCCAAGCGTTAATCTTACCTAGCCAAGCGTTCACCTAATCTAACCTGGTCGGCCTTGAGGTGTATGTCATGGCTGTAACTTGAGGTGAGGACGACCACCCACCCGAATACCCACTAACCTAACCCAACCCAACCCCAGTTACCGTTAGACGAATCAATTATCAGGTGAACTAAGGTGGGGAAGGTGACTAATTAACCATCAGGTAATCTTAGTCTTGTCAGTATATAAGGTTGGTAAACATTGTGAACTCTGGACAAGACGTGACGTGTCTGAGCTGTGCTATATTGAGTTTCAGTAATGGTGTGGCTAGGAGAGTCGATAGTGAGGCAAGACTGATGATGATGATGATGATGATGATGAAGATGATGATGATGATGAAGATGATACTTTCAATGAAATCAGTATACAAGTTTACAATTGCTTTGGTGTGTGGATGTGGTCGTATGAATGTGGTCGTGTTGTGGTCGTATGAATGTGGTCGTGTGGATGTTGACTGTGAATCAGAGGTAACTCGCCACACACACACCCATGTGGTATTGACTGTAGGAGTGAATGGACGGTGTACACGGTGCCTGCCTGTCTGGCGCCCCTCCACACCTCCGTCATCAGTGTCACACCTGCCTACCTGCCGACACCGCCACTACCCCCACACAGTCCTTCCCCACCTCTTTCCTCCCCACACCTTCCTTACCTCCTCCCTCCCCACCCGTTCCCTACCTCCTCCCCCACGTTCTCCCTCCTTCCTTACCTCCTCCCACGTATCCCTTCCCCCCTCCTCCCCCTCCCCCCCCCCACCCTCCTTGCTGTGTCGTGAGTGCCTACTGTCCATGCCTCAGTCTGTGTTCATCTGGAGCGGACAATAAACGTGAGGTAGAGTGTTTTTCTGTGTGAGGCCCAAGGAAGATTTTAAAAGTCCATTTCTCCTTAACGATTTTACATAAGAACATAAGAAAATAAGGAGTCTGCAATAGGCCGGTTGGCCTGCGCATGGCAGCTCCTGTCGAGAGTTACTACCACTCTCTATCATCCATGAATCTATCCAGCCTCATTTTGAAACTTTCCAGAGTTCCCGCACTTACTACAAAGTTGCTAAGCTTGTTCCACTCGTCCACCACCCAATTTGTGAACCAGTTTCTTCCTATCTCCCTCCTAAACCTAAACTTATCCAACTTGAATCCGTTGCTCCGAGTCCTATCCTGCTCGGATATTATAAGAACTTTATCTATATCCCCTTTATTGATTCCTTTCACCCACTTAAATACTTCTATCATATCTCCCCGCACTCTTCGTCTTTCTAGGGAATGCAAGTTAAGTTTCTTTAACGTATCCTGATATGAAAGGTTTCTAAGTCCAGGAATCATTTTTGTCATTCTTCGCTGCACCGACTCTAGTGAATTTATAGCCATTCTATAATAGGGGCACCAGAACTGAACCGCATAATCGAGGTGAGGCCTGACTAGCGCAAGATATAGTTGCAATAAGACCTCTGCACTCTTGTTACTTACACTTCTAGATTTAAAACCCAATACTCTGTTTGCCTTATTTCGAACATTAACGCACTGTTTTCTAGGCCGTAGGTCCGGGCTTACAAGTACCCCTAGGTCTCTTTCACAAGTCGACTTCTCTAGGTTGATGTTGTTAAGGCTGTATACATTATAAGTATTTGTTCTTCCAATATTAAGTACGGATTGATTCGTGGCCTTTGGTTAAATGAGAGTCCTGTGAGGTCCAGTGAGATTCTGTGTGTGGTGAAGGATGTTTAGGTTGTATATTGGATGATTTGGGATTATTTAAAGGTAACTGTGGAGAAGTTAAGTTAACCAAACCTGACCTCTCCGCCCCCCCATGCCAGTTCACCTTTATCCCCCCCCCCCTCTCCTGGACCGTCTCTGGTATACATGAATATAAACATCCAGTTTATTACCCACTTGTGGTTTTCATTTTTAACTCATTGATATACAGTATATACATACACACAGTAATACACACAGTAATACACACACACACACACACACACACGGGCGGGCCAGCACTGCAGAGAGCCGCGTGTTTCCTCGAGGAACATCGATTAACGAAGGTCAACCCTCCACCAACGTGCTCCTGCTGCGGCAGTTAGCTTACTGCAGGTGCTGGTGCTGGACGGTCATGTACAGTAGTGCTGGTGGACGGTCATATAGTGCGAGTGGACGATAGTAGTGCTGGTGGTAGTGCTGGTGTTGGACAGTAGTAGTGCTGGTGGACGGTCGTGAAGTACTGGTGCTGGCTATAAGTGTGTGATGGTGCTGCTTAACGATATTGATAATACTGGTGATGGTAATAGTGATGGTGACGTGAGTATTGTTGTGATGCGCAGTGGAGGAGGAGGAGGAGGTGGTGGTGAAGGAGGAGGTGGTGGTGGTGATGAAGGAGGAGGAGGTGATGGTGGTGGAAGTGGAGGTGATGGTGGTGGAAGAGGAGGAGGAGGAGGAGGTGGTGGTGGTAGAAGAGGAAAGTGGTGGTGGTGGAAGAGGAGGAGGAGGTGGTGGAAGAGGAGGAGGAGGTGGTGGAAGAGGAGTAGGTGGTGGTGGTGGAAGAGGAGGTGATGGTGTTGGTGGAAGAGGAATGGTGGAGAGTGATGGTGGAAGAGGAGGTGGTGGAGGAGGTGATGGTGGTGGAAGAGGAGGTGGAGGAGGCGGTGGTGGTGGGGAGGAGGAGGAGGTGGTGGAAGAGGGTGGTGGTGGTGGTGGTGGTGGTGGAAGAGGTTGGTGGTGGAGAGGTGGTGAGAGAGGTGGTGGTGGTGGAAGGGTGGTGGAAAGGAAGTTGGTTGTGGGAGTGACCTGGTTATGGTCACACCTCTGTCTCACACCTGTCACACTCTCCTGTCTCACCTGTCACACACACCTGTCTCCACCTGTCACACACCTCTGTCTCACCTGTCACACACCTCTGTCTCACCTGTCACACACCTCTGTCTCCTCTGTCACACACACACCGCTGTCTCACCTGTCACACACACCTCCGTCTCACCTGTGACGCACCTCCGTCTCAGTGACGCACCTCCGTCTCACCTGTGACGCACCTCCGTCTCACCTGTGACGCACCTCCGTCTCACCTGTGACGCACCTCCGTCTCACCTGTGACGCACCTCCGTCTCACCTGTGACGCACCTCCGCACCTGTCATGCACCTCCGTCTCACTGACGCACCTCCGTCTCACCTGTGACGCACCTCCGTCACACCTGTGACGCACCGTCTCACCCAGACGCACCGCCGTCTCACCTGTGACGCACCTCCGTCTCACCTGTGACGCACCTCCGTCTCACCTGTGACGCACCTCCGTCTCACCTGTGACGCACCTCCGTCTCACCCAGACACACCTCCATCTCACACCCAGACACACACCTCCATCTCACCTGTGACACACACCTCCGTCTCACCCACAGTCTCACCTGCACCTCCGTCTCACCTGTGACACACCTCCGTCTCACCCGTGACACACACCTCCGTCTCACCTGACACACCTCCGACACACACACACCTCCTGTCTCACCTGTGACACACACCTGTCTCACCTGTCACACACCTCCTGTCTCACCCAGACACACACCTCCGTCTCACCCAGACACACACCTCCGTCTCACCCAGACACACACCTCCGTCTCACCCCACACACACCTGTCTCACCCAGACACACACCTCCGTCTCCCTCTCACCTGTGACACACACCTCCGTCTCACCTGTGACACACACCTCCGTCTCACCTGTGACACACACCTCCGTCTCACCTGACACACACCTCCGTCACCCAGACACACACCTCCGTCTCACCTGTGACACACCTCCGTGACACACCTCCGTCTCACCTGTGACACACACCTCCGTCTCACCTGTGTGTCTCACCCGTGACACACCTCCGTCTCACCTGTCTCACCTGTGACACACACCTCCGTCTGTCTCACACCCTCCGTCTCACCTGTGACACACACCTCCGTCTCTGTCTCACCTGTGACACACACCTCCGTCTCACCTGTGACACACACCTCCGTCTCTCACCCAGACACACACACCTCCGTCTCACCTGTGACACACACCTCCGTCTCTGACAGACACACACCTCCGTCTCACCTCACGTCTCACCTGTGACACACACCTCCGTCTCACCCAGACACACACCTCCGTCTCACCTGTGACACACACCTCCGTCTCACCCAGACACACACCTCCGTCTCACCTGTCACCGTCTCACCTGTGACACACACCTCCTGTCTCACCTGTGACACACACACCTGTCTCACCTGTGACACACACCTCCGTCTCACACCTCCGTCTCACCCAGACACACACACCTCCGTCTCACCCAGACACACCTCCGTCCAGACACACACCTCCGTCTCCGTCTCACCCGACACACCTCCGTCTCACCTGACACACAGTCTCACCCAGACACACCTCCGTCTCACCTGTGACACACACCTCCGTCTCACACGTCTCACCTGTGACACACACCTCCGTCTCACCCAGACACACACCTCCGTCTCACCTGTGACACACCTCCGTCTCACCTGTGACACACCTCCGTCTGACACACACCTGTCTCACCTGTGACACACACCTCCGTCTCACCTGTGACACACACCTCCGTCTCACCTGTGACACACACCTGGACACACACCTCCTGTCTCACCTGTGACACACACCTCCGTCACCTGTGACACACACCTCCGTCTCACCCAGACACACACCTGTCTCACCAGACACACACCTCCGTCTCACCTGTCACACACCCCACACACCTCCGTCTCACCTGTGACACACACCTCTGTCTCACCTGTCACACCTCCGTCTCATCTGTGACACACCTCCGTCTCACCTGTCACCTCCGTCTCACCTGTCACACACTCCGTCTCACCCAGACACACCTCCGTCTCACCTCTCACACACCTCCGTCTCACCTCACACACACCCCTGTCTCACCTGTCACACACCTCTGTCACACCTGTCACACCTCCGTCACACACACCTCGTCTCACCTGTGACACACACCTCCTCACCGACACCTGTCACACACCTCCTGTCTCACCTGTCACACACCTCCGTCTCACCTGACACACCTCCGTCTCACCTGTGACACACCTCCGTCTCACCTGTGACACACCTCTGTCTCACCTGTGACACACCTCCGTCTCACCTGTCACACCTGTCTCACCTGTGACACACCTTCGTCTCACCTGTCACACACCTCCGTCTCACCTGTCACACCTCTCTCGTCACACCTTCGTCTCACCTGTGACACACCTTCTGTCTCACCTGTCACACACCTCTATCTCACCTGTCACACCTCCGTCTCACCTGTGACACACCTTCGTCTCACCTGTCACATCTCCGTCTCACCTGTCACACCTCCGTTTCACCTGTCACACACCTCTGTCTCACCTGTCACACACCTCTGTCTCACCTGTCACACCTCCGTCTCACCTGTCACACCTCCGTTTTACCTGCCACATATTCCATCACCAGTTGAGATGAAAAGAGTGTCACCTGAAGACTAATTACAGCTTTTTTCACCTGAAGCTGGGCTAATGTTCAGGTGAAATAAGCTAGGAGGGTTAATGTTCAGGTGACCCCAAAACCTTTAACAACAAGGCGGTGAGGATTGAGGTCACGAGTACTTTACAGGTGAGGTGAACTGCTCTACCTGGTGGGGGGTAAGCTGGGTCCTGACTCCAGTGGGTGTAAGACAATGGGTGGGTGGGTGGAGAGGGTGGTAATGACGTCACACTTAGTAGGTGGTGGGTGCATCACTCATTGTACACCTTCACCCACTGTTCCCTTCCTTCTCCCTCACTCCATCTTGCTCCACTAGTGTGTGTGTGTGTGTGTGTGTGTTATCAGAGACAGACAGCAACAAGAAGTCTTCAAGTGTTGCTGATAATTGTGGACACGACACCTGCCTGAGGGGGTGTAGATATATCTCTTGTGGGGAGGAGGGTAGTGAGGTGTGGGACGATGTAAACACACACACACACCGCTAGAGTGTGTTGAGCGTCTCTCTCCTCGCGTCCAGAGACTGTTTCATTATCTGTGTGTTAGAGAGAGAGAGAGAGTAGGTCATTGTACGTATTTGTTATAATATTGAACGAAGAAACAATACAGGTCTCGTGTGTGTATCTGTGTACGTTCCTGTGTGTGTATGCGCCTGAGTGTCTATCTGTGTATGTTTGAGTATGTACCTTTATCTCTGTGTGTGTGTGTGTGTGACTGGACCTTGTAATAATAATACTTCATGGGTAGTGTGAGGCAGGGGGTGTAGAGAGCCAGCATAGGTTGTGGTGATAGTACAGTGGTGGGGTACACCTTCCTGGTCGTGGTAGTGTAGTATACTGTAGTGTAGCCTCCATTACCCTCTACACGTTTACACCCTTCTCCTCTCCCCCCCTCTCCCCCTCTCTCTCTCCCCACACACACACCCACACAAGGAATCCAATTATAAACTTCCTACGACGAATTCTTACCAACTCACAAACAATTAAGTCATTATTATCATTATCATTATTATTATTATTATTATTATTATTATTTTTATGCGTTTTCTACCATCGGTTATTATTATATTATATTTCTACGTTTTCTTTCATGTTATGTATTGATTTTGAGGGGTAACTGTCTTAATTTATATTCGTGGTGGTAAGTTGATATAATTTGTATCTTTTTTTGGTGGTGTATCTCTCGGTGTTGGTGGTGGAGGAAGGTGGTGGTGGGGGAAGGGGTGATGGTCAACTGTGTGGGTGGGAGAGGATATATTGGGTGGCTGTGTGGGTAAGAGAGGATGAGGAATCCACATTTAATCAACACCAATTATGGAACTTTTAGCAGGTTTTGACCTCATGTTCAGTAGCTAGCCATGTTTGTTGGTATTAACTCCTCACCTCTTGCTCCCCCATGCCTCTCCCCGCCCTTCCCCAACCCATCCCCCAACCCATCCCAGCCCCTCTCCGCCATTCACCACCCCCTCATCCTTCCCCAACCCCGCCCCTCCCCACTGTCTCTTGACCAGAAACTCTCCTCTTCACGTATTAAAGGTGAGGGTGTGTTACGTGTAGGCAAGTTTTACTCTTGTGGAGGGCGGCCCGCGGTACTCTGAGGTGGTGGTGGTGGTGGTGGTAGTGGTGAAGATGGTGGTAGTAGTAAGGGGGGGTTGGAGGCCATAAAAAGGTAGTGATGGTGGTGTTTGGTTAGCTTAGGATAGGTTAGGTGAGGTTAGCTTAGGTAAGGTTAGTTTAGGTTAGGTTTGGTGACTTTCCTAGGCACAGTAACACAGCTGTTTCAACACGTCACAACTTTTTTGAGTGATCGACACCGAGAGATGACCACCTGCCTGCCTGTTAGTACCGAGTCTGACACCACTGGGGTCTCTCTGACACCACTGGGGTCTCTCTGACACCACTGGGGTCTCTCTGACACCACTGGGACGTCTGTGACACCACTGGGGCCTCTGTGACACCACTGGGACCTCTGTGACACCACTGGGGCCTCTCTGACACCACTGGGGCCTCTCTGACACCACTGGGACGTCTGTGACACCACTGGGGCCTCTCTGACACCACTGGGACCTCTGTGACACCACTGGGATGGTGACACCACTGGGGCCTCTCTGACACCACTGGGACGGACACCACTGGGGCCTCTGACACCACAAAGACCTCTCTGACACCACTGGGGCCTCTCTGACACCACTGGGGCCTCTCTGACACCACTGGGACGTCTCTGACACCACTGGGGCCCTCTGACACCACTGGGGCCTCTCTGACACCACTGGTGCCTCTGTGACACCACTGGGGCCTCTCTGACACCACTGGTGCCTCTGTGACACCACTGGGGCCTCTCTGACACCACTGGGGCCTCTCTGACACCACTGGGGCCTCTCTGACACCACTGGGACCTCTCTGACACCACTACGTCTTTTCTGGCACCCCAGTAAAGAGTCACCTTACACCACCATCTAACACCATCACTTCTTTCTGTTCTCGCTTATGGTAGTCGTTTAGACATACTTCATTAAAGGTGACACACACACACACACACACACACATTAGCTTTCTCTGTAATTCTTATTCTCTCTCTCTCTCTCTCTCTCTCTCTTTGGGGAATAACTCATCACAATAAACCGCTGCACACGCCTTATATTTTACGTTTAGGGTGCCTCACCGCGTGGCACTCCTCTCCCCCCCCCTTCCTCCATTCCTTCTACTCTGAGAGGGGAGGGGTGGGGGAGAGAGGAAAGTATTGGAGGGCGCCAGAGTGTGGGAGCGTCGAGGAGGGGGCCCGGCCGTGGCTCTGACAGTCCCAGAGTTCAGTGTGGTGGCGGCAGCGAGGCGGACTGGAACACTGAGAGCTTGGGGTGTGTCCCTGTGTGTTTTAAAGTCTTTCCAGTACAGTGAATATTTTTGTCGAACGCGCGCGAGTTCCTGGTGCTCCCCCTCCTCCTAACCCTCACCCCCCCCCCCACTTCAGGGTGTTTTAGTGGTTAGTACAGTCATATAGCCCCCTCCATCAACCATCCCATCCTTGTTAGTGTTGTAATGTATCGTGGAGGAAGGTGAGGTGTGTATGTGTCTCCTACGCTACCACAACCTCGATGGAGTCTTGTCATATATAGAATGTAGGGGGATGGTCATGACCCCCCCTCCTCCCCCCTAGTGTGTTGTGGTTTGGTCATTATGTAAACAAATTGCCTTGGTGGAACGTTACCTGGCTCTTCACGACACCACCCTCCCCCCTCCTCCAGGTGACCACTGCTAATGACTCCATAACCTGGACGGTATAACTGGGTCATGGTTAAGGTTATACCACAGATGGATGGATAGATGGCGTGTTTCAGCCCTTATCTATTATTGAACCAAGTGTGTGGATCGTTACTGCGGCAGAGACCAGGGCGAGGTGTCGTGATGATCAGAAAAAAAAAACTGGAGTGACATTCCTTGAAGATCGAAGCTGTAAGTGAGCGAGTGAACAGTGCACCGAAACAACATTGTACAGTAGAAACCACTAACTCAACTCCTGTAACTAACTAAGACATGTGTGGTCATAACTAACATTAATATTGTGAGTGTGGTGATATATTTTACTAACTACACAGTGAATGGTTCTGGTGTTGTGATGAAGAAAAACAGAGGTTGAGAGGTGTAGTGTGTGGAGGACCTGGGGTGTGGCTCAACACTGTGGCATGGGGTCCCTTTGTGTTGGAGTCAGCTGGTCCAAGTGTACTACACCTTCATACCTACATACTACACCCCCCTACACTACACTACACCCCCTACACTACACCCTCCTACACACTACACCCTCCTACACACTACACCCTCCTATACGCCACACCCTCAACAAAACAAAGTTTACTCTAGAAACTACATGAAACAGTGAAAGAAATGCTCTCTCTCTCTCTCTCTCTCTCTCTCTCTCTCTCTCACGCTACTAATGAAAAGCGTCACGTGTTTCAATAGCGTATAGATTTTTCAGCCGAGGGGGGGGGGGGACTACGCACTCCTCACCTGAATGATAATGAATGAAACTTGGGTAGGTAAAGGTGTGACGCTCTGTAGTGTTCATTCATATAACTCTTCTGGGCAAGTTGCTTTAAGGCGTTGGTGAGGGAGGTACCTTGAGGTCACCAGCAGGAGGTCACCAACACAAGATCAATACCTCACCACCATTAAATCACCAACACACGGGTTGTGTGTGTGTTGCAGGCTGGGTTCCTCATTAGCTGTCGTGTGCATCCCATCACGACTTAGGGCGAGGGCGTACACACACACACACACACAGACACACACACACACACAGATACACACACACACACACACACACACACACACACACACACACACACACACACACACACACACACACACACACACACACACACACACACACACACACACACACACCCTCCTACCCTTGGTTATACCCCGCATCACGAAATAGTGTTATAATAAATGAGTTCCGTCTCTCATGTCCGTTTGTATAAGTTTATCCGTCCGTCCGGCCATCGTGTTGTCAGTATAGCTAAAAAAAAACTCTAACGGAACAAAAGCTCTTCAGTAAATTAGCCAGGCTGTAAAAAGAGGTGTTTGGCTCATAAGAACACTAGTAGACTTTGTGTTGTGTGTTTGTTTCCGTGTGTGTGTGTGTGTGTGTTACCGTGTATTTGGCAGTGAGGATAGTGTTAGCCTTGTTACAGGTCCCCGTGTGTTGTGATTACCGTATTACTTACCTTTGCCGTGTTCATCTCACCGTTAGTGTTCAGAGTGTAAATAACCCTAGGCGTGTATCCCACTTAACAGGTGGTAATACGTGTTATCCTGAGTGAGGCAGAGTTGAGAGTCCATTTTGTCCCCTTCCGCTAGATGTCACTGTTTTGATGAGTACAGTGAGGTTGGTTGCGGAGTACAATATCTTGACCACTTAAGTAAGATATCGAAGCTCCTTGAGTACAGTAAATTTGATAGCACACTGAGTAAGACTTCGAGTACAGTGTCTTGACATCTTCAGTATGATGTCTTAACCCCTTGAGTACGATGGGAACTGTACTCGAGGGGATTAACTCATCGTACTCGGGGGGATTGAGGTCATACTCGACCCCAATTGTGTGTTCGTCCTCGAGTCCCCATAAGTGTTGACGTGTCAGAGAGAGAGAGGTTAGGTTAGGTAAGTTAGGATAGGATATATCAAGTTAGGTTAGATCAGGTTGAATTAAGTCAGGTTAGATTAAGTTAGGTCAGATTTGGTTAGGTTAGGTTAAGTTAGGATAGATTAAGTTAACATAAGACCATAGTCATAATACAGTCATGAGTGATAACAAAAAAATATTACCTCTGAAAATACACAAATCGTCATTATTAAAGCCTAATGAAATACCGATACGATATCACCGACTTCCCTTATCGGTATTCCGGCCTTATTGGTTACAACTTCCCGATATCATAACACTCACCTGACGCTCTACTGAATGACGTGTCGGTGTGGTATCGGAACATCGGTGACTTGGAAATAAAGGTGGAAATTCCTCTGTTTGTTATCGGTTTTTGTCAGGGTTATTGGGAAACGTTCTAGAAGTTTGGCGTGTCGTACAAACAAACAAACAAACACAAACATACAAGCTCACACATTGCAAACAAAAAACAACTGACACAAACACACAAGGAAGCACAAACACACTGTCTACCTCAGAGTAAATAGTTTCCTGTATTTATCTTTCTATCAACAGTGTGTATGTGTTTGTCGTCCGCACCATAGTTGTTGTGGTTGTCATGGTTGGTGGGTTTTCCCCTGCGTCGTGTGGTAGTGTGTAACTATGTCACTGTGTGTGTGTGTGTGTGTGTGTGTCCAACTCCTGTATCTTTTGTTAATGTGATAACTTCCGGAGTTCACAAGTAGGTGGCCACAGTGTCCACTCTACATAATGGGAAGTACTGGCTACATACCCATGCTGTTCACTACACTACACATCCCACCAGCTATATGGGGGATAGCATTACCTGTAGTGGGCGACGAAGGGGGAGGAGGGGGGGCTACACAGGTGGTGGTGCCAGTGGTGCCTCAGGTGGAAGGGCCAGTCAGCGAGCCGCCAGGGAGAGGCAGCCCCGACCCATGAATAATTTACTCTCTCAACCTCCACACACCACCACCACCACTCTCATCAGGGGGTGCCACTAGTTCAAGGCGGTATAAGCAGGTTAGTTCAAAGGGCACCACAAGGCTAGTTCAGGGGGCGCCACTAGTTCAGGGGGCCCTTCTAATTCAAGGGGCACCACTAGGCCTGTTTAGTGGGTATTACTAGTTCAATTCAAGGGGCACCAACAGGCTATAGTTTAGGGGGCATCATTAAGTTAATTTAGGGGAGCACAATGTTGACCAATCACGTATCACCAACACTCATTTCCCCCCCGCTTCTCGTTTTCTTTCAACCTTCTGTACTGTAGTGTGTAGCACCGCGCCAGTGATGGAATGTTTATATACGTTAATGACGGGAGATACTTGACCTGACCTGACACCTCCTGTCTCACTTTTGTCTTGGCCCAGGAACACCACTCACTCACTCACTCACAATTGAGTGAGCGTATCTCACTAAGGTAAAGTCACACGGTAAATTAGAAACCATTTTCTGACAACACTTTTATGTACTTAAGGTTTATACTTAAGACAAACACATAAATGTTTGTTTAAGTGTTCAGTTGTAAGTCACATTGATCGTAAGACGCTTTGTGAATACTAACTCCGGGTTATGTGGGAGAGAATGACTGCAGTAAATTGTTTCTTTTTTGCTACAAGCTGGGTGAGGTTAGGTTAGGTTATTACGCTGTGGCCTCTAATATTCAACATTATGGTTCAGCTTACGTGATCGCCGTTGGTATCGTGAGAGAGAGAGAGAGAGAGAGAGAGACACCATCAATTCAGAAAAGAAAAACACGAATGGCACTAGTAAAGAGCCATGCTAGGTGAGGGTGTGAGGAGCCGACATAGGTCAATCCTCGAGCCAGTGGCGGGCCCTTCCCTCCATCACACACAAACACACACACACACACACACACACACACTATATAAGGGGATTTAAAAGTTTGGGTGGGGGGGAGGGAGGGAGATGGTGTTGATAGGTGTGGAGGTGAGGAGAGAGAGAGAGGTGGTGGGTTGCTGGGGTGGGAGTGGTGGGTGGCGGCAGTCTCTGGATCCCTCGTGGGAGAAATCAATGGGGAGCCAGGTGTGATGGGCCAGCCATGTTATAGCCAGGGATGCACCCCCGTGCAGCACACACACCCCAGTGCCAGCTTCACACACAGTGTGACACCACACACACCCCGGTGCAGCACCACACACCCCCGGTCTCAGCACCACACACCCCTGGTGCCCCAGCACCACACACGGTCTGGCACACACACCCCCGGTGCTTTACCCCAGTTCCCAGCACCACCCCCAGTGCAGCACCACACACCTGGTGCCATACCACACCCCAGTGCAGCTGCCCAGTACCCAGCACCACAGTGCCAGCACCACACACCCCAGTGCCAGCACCACCCCAGTGCCAGCACCACACACCCCAGTGCCAGCGCCCACACACCCCCAGTGCACCACACACCCAGTGCCAGCACACACACGGTGCAGCACACCCCAGTGCAGCACACACCCCCAGTGCAACACCACACCCCAGTGCCAGCACACACCCAGCACCACACACACCCCAGTGCAGCACCCCCACACAGTGTGGCACCACACCCCTGGTGCAGCACCACACCCCAGTGCCAGCACCACCCCGGTGCCAGCACCACCCCCAGTGCCAGCACCACACCCCAGTGCCAGCTGCCACACACACCCCCAGTGCCAGCTACACACAGTGCAACACCACACACCCCAGTGCCCAGCACCACCCCCGGTGCAGCACCCCACACACCCCCAGTGCACACCCCAGGTGCCAGCACCACACCCCCAGTGCCAGCACCCCACAGTACAGCACCACCCCCGGTGCCAGCACCACACACCCCCGGTGCCAGCACCACACACCCCCGGTGCCAGCACCACACACCCCCGGTGCCAGCACCACAACACTGTATACACACACACACACACGTGTTAACATAATAATAATACTAATGATGTTAATAAGATATAACGTTATGGCGTCAGTGAGAAAGTTTATGTTAGTGAAGGAAGATGGCGGAGGAGTCGCCAAGATGTTGATGTAGAGAGTGACTTAGTGGGTGAACGATGAGTGAGGTGAGGCGGGGACAGCTGTCACCCCGTGTACAGCAGCAGCAACAACAACAACAACAGCAGCAGCAGGGGAGACGTCGCAGGAGACAGCACCAGTACCACCACTCACCTGCACCACCACCACGACCTTCCTCAACACGACCCATTGCTGACGACTACGGCGAAGAGAAGAAGGAGTAAGATTATCCCTGCCCCTCCTTCCTCCCCCCCCTCCGTCTCTCATGTGTTGATGCTGGCCTGCAACTTTTCCCTCCATCCCTCCCCTCCATCTTCGTCACTCCCTGCGACTGGTTGACGAAAACACTAAACAGTTTACCTCTCGCTGCAACAACTCTTTTAAATCCACCCGACTGTATGGACCATAAAAACTATTACTGGTAGTGTGTGTGTCCGTCCACTACACCACTTACATGTTTCATCTGTGTTTTATGTCACCCGGGATGTCAGCTGACCATGTTGAGAGTCCTGTTAGGTGAATCTGTCATATTAATGGGTTAACACTGTGGAAAGGTGTGGATTAATAGTAGTGTAGTACGGTATACATGGTCAGTTGGCGTCCACCGGGCTCCTATATAGTGTTATTAATGATGTATAGTGAAGGGAAAGTATAGTGAGCACCACCGTGATGTCCTGTAGAAGGTGATGATGCAGGAGTAACTACTCTGTATATAGCATGGACTTGTAGCAGTGAGGATAATAGTGAGTTCAGGGCGGTGGTCTTGTTGATGTGACAGCAGCTGTGGGCGTGAGGTTGACAGTCACATCGCCACCAGCAGGAGGGATGGCGGCCGTCACCTTCAGTAGCCGCGGCAGGCACGTACTACATACCTGCATGATGCTCCTGTTGCGAGGCTCTTGCGCGCACTTACACACACACACACACACCGTCACCAGCACATTTTACTTTTACTGAGCACCTCTTAGCACCCGGCACCTACTGGCTAACTGATATAATAATAATAATAATAATAATAATTAACGGTTTATTGAAAAAAGTTCTGCAGCCCGAAGGCTGAAAATATACATTAGACAAAAATGACTTATTATATACCAAGACATGGGGTGGGTGGGTCGTTTATCAAAATATTTCATTACTGAAAGGAGAAGGAACAATGATTGAACATACAAATTATTATAGTTTACAGTTGATGGCCCGGGTCTGGTCTCTTGCCATTCTATGTGAGGTCACAGGCCTCGTGGTTCTGTGTGTGTGTGTGTACCAGGAAAGATAGGGGTGGTGGGTGACCTTTCTGCCGTTGAAGATCACAAGAGTTAACGTGATATAGTTAAAAGGCCAGCGGGTTAACGTGGGAAGCTTCTACCTGAGCTGATTAACGGTGGGCACACAGATGATTGTTGATGGGGCAGTACAGGTAGGTGAAGGTGTGTCGAGTGTTGTGGTTGAGTATAAGGATAGTCTTAAGACAACATGAAAAAAGTGCCAAATCGACCCCCTCACCTGGAAGTCGATTACTCCACATCGTGTAACGCTTGGAGACGCACCACACGAGAAGGTGTCAATGCTTTCGAGTTAGCCCGACTGCAAACCGAGGCAGACAAGCGCCAATCCCGGAAAGACGCTGCCACCGTCCCTCCCGCACTCGATGTAGCCCTCCACGTGTACAACTCATGTGAACGACTCTGCCGGTCCCGTATCGGCCTCTTTAGTCACCTCAAAACTCACCAATGAAGGTGACATCCCTAATAACTCATATCATTGTATCATAGCTCGATGGTCGTCATACTCGATTCCAAGTGACAGCAAAATAGTAGTAGGGTTGAGGTGTGCGTGGTAGACTAGTGTATGTGTCTGTGTGAGAGACGTAACCTTGGCGACGAGGACAGGAGCAACGTCGGCACGGTACAGGTTATGTAGGTGTGTGGGTTGAGGGCGGAGTGCACACAATTCTTAGCTGGTGCTGTATGTGTGTGTGTAGGAGGGAAGCTGTGTAGGTTATGATAGTGTAGTGTAGTGTTGTGTAGACCTGTAGAGTATAACGTTATGGGGTTGTGTAGTAGGTGTTAGTGTTGGGTATAGGTAGACAACATGGGTACTGGCTGGCTGGCGACGACAAGACTCCAGGTGGCGGTGTGTGTGGTGCGCCTTGTGTGGTAGTAGTAAGTGTCTCTCGGTGGTGATTATCTCATTGTGAAGGTCACCCAGATTAAGTTGGTCTTTAAATTCTCTTGATACTTGTTCCTGTACCCAGAAGTTGTTTTAGTTGTGATGGAGGGTTGTAGTCAGTGTTGTGGAGGGAGAGAGGGAGGTTGTTGTGGAAGTGGGTGTTATAAGAGGTTGTAATTAGTGAGGTGATAGGGGGAGGGAGATGGTTGTTGTACAATGTACTCAGTGTGGTGGAGGGAGGTTGTTACAGTATATAACTCACGCTGTCATCATAACGCCATGCTGATTCACCGGATGTGACTCTCCTCTCCCACACACATACGTCTCATCATCATCTCAAGGTCCTTATTAGCATTTATAACGCTAAGGGGAAGGGGAGGTGTTATTAGAACCAGATCCATGCGTCAGGTGAGGGTTCAGGTGAGGGGTCAGTTGAGAGTCAGGTGAGGGGTCAGGTCAGGAGTAACACCACGAGTCTGTCAGGTAAGGAGGCGGGTCAGTTTCCTGTGACGTTCATCATTCCAGGAGAGTGTTGAGAGAGGTTCATCAAGCTCTTCTAGGAATGTTACAATAAAAGTGAGAATTTGTGGTGGCTTGTGGGTATGGTGGCCGCTGGAACGCCCCCGCTACCGCTGCTGTGGGCGAGGACGCAGGCGGGACTTTGGGGGGGCATGGGAGGGATGCCCCGGCCACACTTTGCCTATTATGGTGGAGGTGACGTCGACAATGTGGGTTGGGTTACAGCCCACACGACCTTCCTCTCCTGCTGGTCCAACACTTCTTCTTTGTCCTGCTCAGCTCCACTCTTGAATCTGGGAATGGGCGGAGCTAGTGGGCGTGTTAGTGGGCGGGGGCAGAAGTAGGAGGGGCTTAGGTTTGTGTTGTTGTGTGATGAGGCTGGAGGGAGGGAAGGATGGCGGCTCGAGAGTGCAGACGGTGAGGAGGAGTGAGTCACAGGAGGGATTGTCAGTGTGGTGCTCTCCCCCTCCCTCCCCCGGCCTCCCTCCCTCCCTCTCAGGAAACACCACGTGCTACACCTTCTGCTTGTATGCTGTTGGCCTTCCAGTGAGTCTAGTGTGGTGGTGGTGTGTGAATGTGTCTTGTCGAGTCTAGTGTGTTGTGGCTCTACCTTGCTCCACACACACAGGACGCTCCCTCCCTACCTCGTTACCTGTCTTCAATTGATTACCAGGAAAACTTATCGGCGCTCAGGTGATACTAAGAGCGCCACGACCGATATTTTAAAAGTGTTGGTGTTTGAAGTTACTACAAAGACGTAATACAACCATGAAACCCGAGCGGACGATTGCGAAGAGCTTTAGTGTTGACTGTGTAGTGAAGCTGAGAAATAAACCCCAGCGGCAGAGAGGTGTTGGTGGTGTGGGGGCCAAGACTACTACTGCTACACCTGGAGGAAGGGTTAGCAGCAGCAGTAGTGAAGCGAAGACCAGAGTTAGACCCAAGTCAAGAGAATACAGCAAGCCCTGGCTAAGGTATACGGACCCAGGCTGGTGGTAGTGAAGATGGTGATGATGCTGCTGGTGGTGGTGATGATGATGGGGTACTAGTACTGGTGGTACAGGTGATGGTGGTGGTAGTATTGGGAGGAGAGAATACTGTACACACACACTCCCTCCCTCCCTCCCTCCCTCCCTCCCTCCCTCCCTCCTCTTAACAGTAGGTACCCACACACCACTTGCTTCACCACCCAGGCACCAGTGCTCAGTGATGGGAGGGTGTGTGAGGTTAGTTGTGTTCCACTATCTGACACTTGAGGGACGTAGGAGAACACTACTTGACACACACTTAGGCCCCTAAACGGTGTCTCACTCGGGGCCCTAAACGGTGTCTCACTCGGGGCCCTAAACGGTGTCTCACTCGGGGCCCTAAACGGTGTCTCACTCGGGGCCCTCAACACCTCGTCTGATAGTAGTGTGTTGACGTATATCATGTGTGTGTATAGCTGTGTTACCAGTGTGTTGGCATCGTGTCTTTGGTGTTGCTAGTGTGTTATCTGTGTTGTGTTGGACCAAAGAGAAGAAAAGTGTTAGTGCAACATTTCATTCAACCTGCAAATACTCCTGCTCCTCCTCCTCCTCCATGCATTATTGGTAAAACAGGAGGGTGAAGGGTGAGGTATTCAGGATATCATGGGCTGTACACAAGGTCGACCTCTAGTGCTGCGAGTCACGTGATCCTCCTCCTCTACACACACACACACACACACACACACACACACACACACCAGTAGCTGTTGTAATTATATTTTAACCCCTTTATTATGACACACCTTGATTGTAGTTAATTACTTCTTTAATTAAGATACCTGGACCCCTTTGAGTACGATGTCCTAACCTCTTGAGTAAGATGTCGTAACACCTTGAGTACTGTGACATCGTACTCAAGGTGACGTCATCGTGCTCAATGGGTTAAATTATCATACTTAAGGGGTAAAATCATTGTACTCAGGGGTAAAATCATTGTACTCAGGGGTTAAATCATCATACTCAAGGGGTTAAATCTTCATACTCAAGGGGTTAAATCATCATACTCGGGGGTAAAATCATTGTACTCAGGGGTTAAATCATCGTACTCAAGGGGTTAAATCTTCATACTCAAGGGTTAAATCATCATACTCTGAGGGTTAAATCATCATACTCAGGGGTTAAATCATCATACGCAAGGGTTAAATCATCACACTCAAGGGTTAAATCATCATACTCTGAGGGTTAATTCTGAGAGAGGGGGAATATCTCAAGTCATGCTTCTCTGACGTAATGTTTGTTTTGAGACATCAACAAATATGTGGGGGGGGGAGGTGTAGGATGGAGGAGGTGTAGAGGGTGTGGGATGGAGGGAGGGAGGGTAGAGGGTGTAGGCTGGAGGGAGGGAGGTGTAGGATGGAAGGAAGGAGGTGTGGGATGGAGGAGGGTAGAGAGGGTGTGGGATGGAAGGAGGAGGTGTAGGATGGAGGGAAGGAGGTGTGGGATGGAGGGAGGGTAGAGAGGGTGTGGGAGGGAGGGCAGAGGGTGTAGGATGGAGGAGGGTGAGGGGTGTAGGAGGGAGGGCAGAGGGTGTAGGATGGAGGGAGGGTAGAGAGGGTGTAGGATGGAAGGAAGGAGGTGTAGGATGGAGGGAAGGAGGTGTAGGATGGAGGGAGGGTAGAGAGGGTGTAGGAGGGAGGGCAGAGAGGGTGTAGGATGGAGGGAGGGTAGAGAGGGTGTAGGATGGAGGGAGGGTAGAGAGGGTGTAGGAGGGAGGGCAGAGAGGGTGTAGGTGGTGTGTGAAGGACGTTTGTGAGGGAGAGATGTGAAGGAGGGAGGGAAGTAGGATCGACTGACACAAACTCCCTTCACTTAATTGCACACACACACACACACACACACAGGTGAGCTCAGGTGAGGAGGGAGTGGCACTATGACGTGTGGAGTGCCTCGACCTTTGACCTGAGAAAGTGGAAAGTGTCAGAATTTGGCACCTTGTTAAGTGAGAAGTTCAGCCCGTATGGTCATCTTCTATGATCTTTCTTCGTCTAAAGCCACAGTCATATACAGTTGGGTGTAGGCGTAACAGCATACATTATTGGCAGCATTATTATAAACGGTGAGCTGATGAACTAGTGTGTGGGTGGTGGTGGTAATGATGGTGTCGGCGGTGAAAGATATAAAGTTTTATCTTCTCCGTCAGTGGGTATGTCAGTCAGTGAGAAAAATCAAGTGCAGTTTAGTTTAAAGGTCGTGTGATGAATGTGGCAGTTTAGCACAGGGAAGTCAGACTTTTACATGTGTGTGTGTGTGTGTGTGTGGGGCACTAAATTACTAGAGGAAAAGTTAACAGGACAGAAGACTGGCAGGATAAAGTGCCCCACCCCTCCCTTTCCTGCGACCTTCTCTCCCTGCCCCGCCCCTTCCTTTCCGTGTTGACCTGACAGCTAACACCACCGCACTTCACCCCAGGCCATTTTTTTCCTAATAAATTAAAAACCCTCTGTGGTATCAAGTGTCAGTATACAGAGCTGCGACAATTCATGGTAGAGATAATATTTCATATAGTCCACCCTGTAGTGCGTGTGACTCCTCCGTTTTCTATAGTGTCTGACTCCTCCGTTTTCTATTGTGTGTGTGAGGGACGGGAGGGAGGGAAGGAGGACGTATCAGCTGGCTGGCTCAGACACTTAGCACTCATTGCACTTGTCATCACCGCTACCACCTGGCTGTGTTTGTTCACGTCACAGAGCGCTTACATAAAATATTATTGTTGTAGTTTTGTTGTTGTTGTTGTGGTGGTGGTTGTGTTGTGAAGATAATGTACAGTAGAGAGAGAGAGAGAGAGAGAGAGAGAGAGAGAGCATTATCATCACCTTCAGGAGAGATGATGATCCACTCGACAAAATTTCACTTTATCTAATAGTACAGACAGTGGAGGGCGGGCGTGTGGTGAATCACTCCCACTCACTCCCACTCACTATCCTACTAGCTGTTGACTCCCACTCACTCTCCCATTACCTGTTGACTCTCACTCACTCACTCTCCCACCACCTGTTGACTCTCACTCACTCTCCCACCACCTGTTGACTCTCATTCACTCACTCACTCTCCCACCACCTGTTGACTCCCACTCACTCACACTACCTGTTGACTCCCACTCACTCACACTACCTGTTGACTCGCCTTCATTGTCCAGTGTTAGTAAGTAGCTGGATAATTATACCTGTAGAATACCTGGATAATTATACCTGTAGAATACCTGGATAATTATACCTGTAGAATACCTGGATAATTATACCTGTAGAGTCACACTGAATAACACCCCTTCTCACATCTGTCTCGGGCCGGGGATTGAACCTAGGGCAGTGTGGTGGGTGATACACGAGTTATCAGGGAGACTTTATTCTTTCTTTCTTTTATTTTTATTCTTTCTACGTCTCCCTATCTCTCTTTTGTCTGGCTCTCCTTCTCTCTCCTTATACGTTTACGTCACGTTTTACTTTGTTTTTATCTGTTCCACCTAGCTGTTACATCATCCTGTTCCACATAACTGTTCCACCTAGTTGATCCACCACCACAACCAGTTTCCATATCTGTGTGTGTAGGGGGGGGGGTATTTCTCAATTGCTCCAGTGACTCGTATCTTCATCATCTTGCAATGACTCATAATTCACAGGTGACTCATAACTCACCATCATCCACCATCAACACTCCCCTCACGTTGTGTGTGTGTGTCTGCTTATGGTAGTGTTGACTCGTTCTTTCGTTACGTGTTCTCACCTCTTACCATTTGTCAGTCTTGTCTTATAGAGAGTTTATACACCTTGAACAACCTCCACTGCCCTCCCAGATTAGTCACCAGCACACCTGGACAGATCACCCTGGACAATCCTCCCCCCCACCTGGACAAAATCCCCCTGGGCAACAACCACAGCAAAAACAAACCTCAGTTAAAGTGTAAAGTAGGAAAAAAATCCCATCCACTTTCCCGACTTTTTTATATTAATGTTTCTCAAGGTTACGATAGGTCAGGTCAGGCTTCTCTCTGTGACGTAATTTACTAATATCTACCTTTGTTTACTCACTGTCCTGTGTTACAACCAGAGATCAAACTTACGAGAGATGAGCCTTGCTTCATGTAAACAGCAAACACAGATTTTTTTTTTATATCTCTATTTGTCGGTAAGGTGTTTATTTGTTTGGGTTTGTTTATCAACGTGATGGTACCGACCCGGTGTTGTAAACGCTCAACTGTAGGTTTCTGGATCTGGTTTTTGTTGTAAGTGTTGGTTCGATCCAGCCATCCACCTCACGTTGATGTTTCATATTTCAGATCATAACCTACTACCTCTTCCTCCCCCTCCTCCCTGCCACAATACGAGAGGTGTCCATCTGCTTATGTACCAAACTCCTCCACATTACGGGTACCATCTACTGTACTTGTGCTCCTTGAAACGTATTAAGCATCACGGCCTTATAAAATTACGTACGTCATGAGGGGAAGAGAAGAGGGGAGGTAATGACTGTGCTCCCCCGAACCGTGAGGGTAGGGGAAGAGAAGAGGGGAGGTAATGACTGTGCTCCCCCGAACCTCACTCGCTCGCCCACTTCCCACCGTTCAACTCACATTATCCCCAGAAATGACACTGTTACGTATTACTCAGAGGTGTGTGTGTGTGTGTGTGTGTGTGTGTGTGTGTGTGTGTGTGTGTTGTATATACTGTATATGTTATGTTTTTTTTTAACTTTGTATATACGTGTTTTTTTTTATTCCTCTCATCAGCACAAGTGGAGAGATTTTACACCCCCCCCCCTTTTTTTAACCACGAAATAAAAGGAGACAGTTTAAGGGAGAGAGAGAGAGAGAGAGATATACCACATGTAAGTTAACGAAGACAGTAATTAGTGTGGGCTGGGCTGGGGGTGGTGTGCCTCTGGTTCCTGGGGCGGACGAGGCACTCACTGTATTGGTTCAGTCAAAGTACTTCCTCTTGCCACGCTGTGAGGCTTAAACCAGATAACCTAGTGTGTGTGTATATTGTACTTGTTATATACTTGTAGTGTTTGGTGTTGAGGACTGTTTTTCCCCTTAACCACTACACATTTTCCTCTTATATTTGTTTTATTTTCCCTCTACCGGGTGATGCATATTACCCTACACCCCGCCCCCCCCTCTCTCTCTCTCTCTCTCTCTCTCTCTCTCTCTCTCTATATTTGCCCGGCAGCAGCATGAGGTGAGGTGAGCACTGCTGTCCGGCCGGGGATGACTGGCGTCTCATTTACACACACACACACAATGTCTGATTTCAAGGTTGTTTCCATGATGCAGCGCACACACACACACACGTACACACACACACACGTCTACTACCCTCCTCCTTTTTGTCGGATATAGGACGTGCCTCGCTGTGTTGTGCTGCGTTGGCCGGTGTTCTGTGTGGAGGATGGGGCAAGGCGAGGAGGCACAGCAGTGACGGGGGCGGCAACAGGAAGTGGCTTCAAATGAGTTTCCTTTCGTGATAAAATGAAGAGGAATGAGTAGCGTCGTTGTTGGTGGTGGCCAGCAGGAGTAACTTGACGTGTGGGTCTCCGGTAGCCAACTATAACACACGTGGTTTGTGGTGGTGCAGCTCACGTGTGGGGCACAGAGGGTGGAGTGCACGCCGCCCCTACCAGCCAGACCCGCCCAGTACTACGAGGAGTGCCCCTGGCCGCCAAGCACAGTGCACCTCCGCCACGCGCCACACTCACTCACTCGCCTGCCTCCCTCCCGTCTGACACAACTTAAAGTCAACATCATCATATCCTCTTAGATAGTGAACCTGACACTCGCTGGAGGTATAATTCTCACTCATCCACTGTTCGACGGATGAGTTTCATGGACTCGTGAATGTAAATGCTGTAAAATGCTTATCAGTACGTCGATTACCGTGAGGTGTTTGTTGTGAGGCAGGTGAAGGTTTATGATAATTAGCGAGATTGGTGGAGATCCATCAAAGCAACAGACGTTGCCGTGTTTGGAGTGTGTGTGTGTGTGTGAAGTCTTGCCGCAGTGGTCCCCTCCTCGTCTTCTTGCACCACCACCTCAGACTTGGCTGTAGCCTCCACATAGGCCACATGCCAACGTAACGCTCCCCCGCCTCATCTCGTAATACTGTCACTGCAGCGCTAGTGTTTGTATGGGACCATACCCCTCCACACACACACACCTTACCAAGCACGAGTATTAGTTTCTGCAGGGTTACTTTACAAATGACCTTGTCTCTCGCCTCCTCATCCTTATACATAATAGTCTAGTGAAATTTAGACTGGGCGGGTATTGTTGCCGCCTCCGTAGTGTAACCGCAGTTTTGTGACGTTAAAAAGTTGGTGCTTTGTTCCGAGATTGTAAGAGGAAATGCCCCTTACGATTGTGTTATCAAAGTGAGTGGTGTGGACATCGAACAGTGGGTGTGAGGCGGGGACTGCCACTGTAGAAACCTTGCAAAAGCGAATTCACCTTACAAGTGCATAATCACCATACAAGTGACTTACAGTGACGGCTGTGGTGGTGAGCGGTGCTGGGCCTCGTAACACTAGTGATAACGTTACCTCCAGTGAGAGCTTGGCGAGGAGTATTAGTCGTGACACGTAACACCCAAGAGCCACAAATAACAAAAGTTTGTGTTTTATAAACAGATCATATCATTATCAATATCCATGTCACTGGTTCTCTTGGTTACACCAATATATAAATAAATCAGCTGTATCTTAGATTAGTAATCGTCCACTACAGTTAATTTAAAAACAAATATTAGTGACAGATAACCACGTGAGTTGTAAACATCGAGTTAGTAGCTAAACCCTCCCCCCCTCGTCCGTCGTCGTGTCGTTGGCTGACAGGAAACAGTCACAGTGCATGGGTCTTGTATGAGTGCGTCGCCGTTGTTGTGTCGTTGGTGGGCAAGAGTCACAGTGCATGGGTCGTGTATGAGAGGGTCGTCGTTGGCGGATAAAAAACAAGAATCAAAATGAGATTGTTCCGTCACGGGTTCACAGTCGTCACCTTGATGGTCAGTATGTGCGTGAAGGGAGCTCACGGTGGGCGTACTAACAGCCACGTCATGCCCTACGTCCTGGCAGTGGGTCTAGGTGTGGTGTACATTATTGTGGCGTCGTACATGTCCTCCTGGAAACGTAAACGACCTAAGAAAACCTGGAGTAGTTCTGACTTAACCACTAGTATCACTACCACCACCTCCTGCTGCTCACAGACACAGAAGGCGCCCCTCACACACCACAGGTTCTTTATTTGTTTTATTTATACCTTAATTATCTTTTGTTTTGTGTTTACATCTTAACTGTCTTCTGTTTGGGATTTGTTTTTATTGTTTATCCACTAATTTGTGTGAATTTGTTGCTTAATTATATGATTTGTCCTGATTAATTAAAAATTTACCACATTCCCATACCAGTTAGTAAATACCTATACTAGTTACCACATACCTATACCACTTACCACATATCCATACCAGTTACCACCTGCCCATACCAGTTACCACTTATCCATACCAATTACCACATACCCATACCAGTG
The DNA here is from genome assembly GCF_018991925.1 of Homarus americanus. Lineage (NCBI taxonomy): Eukaryota > Metazoa > Arthropoda > Malacostraca > Decapoda > Nephropidae > Homarus > Homarus americanus. The sequence continues at coordinate 15,421,565 of NW_024737097.1, forward strand.
GCCACATACCCATACCAGTGGCCACATACCCATACCAGTGGCCACATACCCATACCAGTGGCCACATACCCATACCAGTTACCACATGCTTATACCAGTTACCACATGCCTATACCATTTACCACATATTCATACCAGTTACAACATGCCTATACTAGTTTCCACATACCTATGCCACTTACCACATACCCATACCACTTACCACACACCCATACCACTTACCACACACCCATACCACTTCCCACATACCCATACCAGTTACCACATACCCATACCAGTTACCACATACCCATACCAGTTACATGCCTATACCAGTTACCACATACCCCCATACCACATTCAGTTACCACATACCCATACCAGTTACCACATACCCATACCAGTTACCACATACCCATACCAGTTACCACATACCCATACCAGTTACCACATACCCATACCAGTTACAACATGCCTATACAAGTTACCACATATCCATACCAGTTACTACATTCATACCAGTTACAACATGCTTATACCAGTTACCACATACCCATACCAGTTACCACATATTCATACCAGTTACCACATGATTATACCAGTTACCACATATCCATACCAGATACCACATGATTATACCAGTTACCACACACCTATGCCACTTACCACATACCCACACCATTTACCACATACCCATACCAGTTACCACATACCTATACCAGTTACCACATATTCATACCAGTTACCACACACCTATACCACGTACCACATACCCACACCATTTACCACATACCCACACTAGTTACCACGTACCTATACCAGTTACCACATGCCTATACCAGTTACCACATACCCAAACCAGTTACAACATGCCTCTACCAGTTACCACATACCCATACCAGTTACCACATACCCATACCAGTTACCACATACCCATACCAGTTACAACATGCCTATACCAGTTACCACATACCCATACCAGTTACCACATTCATACCAGTTACCACATGCCTATACCTGTTACCACATACCCATACCAGTTACCACATACCCATACCAGTTACCACATACCCATACCAGTTACCACATTCATACCAGTTACTACATACCACTACCAGTATACTTTTTATTACACACGCACCTTGACCCTAGGGAGTGGGAGGTGAGGTAATGTGAGGTTTGTTTCTGAGCCATAAGGTAGGTTTTGAAATTGTAGTGGTGAGTGTGTTGTTGTGTTTGTAGGGAGAGGAATGTTCTATTGTATTTTGGGGTTGTGTGCTTCGTGTGTTATTTTGTTAAACTGTATTGTAGGTTACTGTAAAGTACTGTAGGTTACTGTATTGTACTGTAGTTTCTTGGGTGTATTGGGATGAAAAGTTTACAGTGAGTGGATGTTTGGTTCACGGTTTGGTTGGGATATCTTAGGTTTTTTTTGGAGGAATAGCCCACCCAGGCACTGGTCATCGACCCACAATGGGGCCCAGGGGGCGAAAAAATAAGAGTCGAGAGATTAAAAATAGAAAAGAAAAAGATTGTTAGGTTAGATTGTCCTAACTACCCAAGCCCAAACTAAACATTCTGTATCGCATGTACAGTATTATCATATATTCATTAATGCTGTATTTAAGTGGGCTATTGACTTGTTTAAATGTGTATTTAAAGCTGTGTATTGAAACATGATATGATTTGCCCAGTGTTTGTCCCTTTTTTTATATCAGAGGTCAGCATATTTAGAGACATAAGTCACAGTGCTAACATCTTACTCCGGCTCATAAGCATCTTCATAAGGTCTTGTCTGGTTTTCTACAAGTGTTTTTACACTAGAGTTACGTAAATATTGTATTATTTACCCATATAATAAGGTTTGAGTGGATAATGGTTAGGTATTAATGGGTATAATAAATTATTATAATATAATGATACATATTATTGCATATAATAAAGGTGGGCGGGCCAGGGAAGGGCAGAGACTGGGATGGATTAACGAAAGTATTAGTTGTGGTGGTCCCGGAGACACGCAAAATCTGAGGAGCTTGGTAAAGATGGGCCGGGAATGTTGAGAGGTGGGCTGTGGTCACCAACCCTCAGACTAGAGGAGATAACACACCACCTTGATTGATTGATTGAGGTGGTTCCACTATACATTATACTCTCCCAAGAAGAAAATTGTCTCACTGTGCATTACTCTCAATCATCACATAGTGGTTCCATAACTCTGACCTTTGTGGTGTTGTTATCTTGTTATTGTTCAAGATTTCACTGTTTATGCTCATTGTATTATAAAAGCAGAATACAGCAGCTCTATTTAAATGACTATATGGAAAGGAAAGTCCATTATATCGAGGGTCCGTTAGATGTGAAACCTCCATCTCACGAACATTATATCGAGGGTCCGTTAGATGTGAAACCTCCATCTCACGAACTATATAGAGGTGAAAGTCTGTAACATCGAGGGTCAGTTAGATGAGAAGTACGTTATATGGAGGTTTCACTGTACGGTAACTCTGTGTATCTATTCTACAGGTACTTTATGTGAAATGTAAAGTCTATTAGAGCTTAGCCTTGTTCTAGTAGCATGCTCAACACTGCACCGATATTTGCACAAAACTATAGTCGATACTATGCTGTAGTTAGATTTTAATGAACACTTATAACCTGTCATTTGGATGGAAAATTAACAGTAAAGTGTGTGTCCATTATGTAGTTATAAAGTGTGTTGATAGATACTGTACTACTGCATATTAGAGGAAAACATACTAGCAAGTAGAACAATAAAATACAGTACAGTATTTGTAGCATCATTGAATTGTATACAGTACAAGATATTATTTTGCATTTCTTATTTACTGTATTTATGTGGAAAATTAATCTTCTATTTCTTGATTATCTGGAAAAAGAAAGATTTATGCCTTCTTGCCTGATGTCATCTTTTAAGTATTGATAATTCTACCACCACTGTAATTTGAAGGCAAAATGGCCAATTGTACCAAGGAAAATCTTTGTAAAATTTGTGTGGTTGTTTTGCTAGAGGCTTCAATTGTGAGGGTATTTTTTTAATAACAATTACCATGGAGTACTGTATGTGCTAAACCCTCGTGCTGTGAGCTTTGATGCACACTGCAATAGGCCAGCTTGTTATGATACTGTACAAGATGTTTATCTTTTTCTTCTACAATTAGTTAAGTCAAGGTACAGTGTGTGTTTAAAGAAGCTAATGTGCTATTTCTTGGTTCTGACAGTCACAGTAAACTGAGTGGAGATGAAGTGGTGCCCGTGAGAGACAAGAAGGATCACCCAGCCATCACGCCAGAGTCTCCACAGAACAAGGTCAGTTTTTGTGTGAGTTACGTAACAGTACCTCCTTGTTTTTTTAAATTCGTGGCATTCTTCACTCACTAGTGTATTGTCAGCCTAGTCTTATGATTGTTCGTTTTTTTTTTTTGCAATTATTGACACTTTTTGGGGGGCACTATTGTTTGTCTTCCCCCTCGTGCATCTACCAGTTAATATTGTTGACTTCCACATTCGGGTCGTTCACGTATTTTTTAAAGTTTCCCTTGATCTTCCAACAGTTTTTATGATAACCTCTCTCATCTTACTACACTGTAAATGTCAGCTGTATCCTCCATGTTAATCATCACAGTGTTATAACTTTTTGCATTATTTTTATATACACCCCAGTACTGTTGTTAACCAAGTTGTTCCATCTGCCACTGATCTCGCACTGACTCTGACCTTCTCATTACAACTATTACCTCTCATATTTAACTGTATAGCTATGATTCAGACTTAATTATTAGTACCTGTACAGTATACTGTATGTATCCCTTAATTTGTATTGTATGACCCTTATTAAGATCATATACTTGGTCGTCTTTGGTCAATGATGCATATTTGATTTGTTAAATGTATTTAATTATACAGTACAATGCAGTACATTTTTAAACCTCATGTAAGCAATAGTTAATTCCTTCTTCTGCTTGCACCTCATAACACATCAGTGCCTGTAGTTCTCTTGCTAACTCCTCCATGATTGTATATATTACAGTATATACAGTAGTACAGTATGCTAATTTTTTAAGTGTGTTTGTTATGTAAAATAGCATATGAATAATTCCTACTTTTTTATATTTAATTTTGACATAGTGTTTCAGTCATGTGTGTGTGTGTATTGTGAGTTAAGCTGTGGCCTTTGTATGTAATAAGGGATTTGAGGATTACAGTAATCCCTCGTTCATAAGTTGTTGAGAATGTTGCCAAAACTAAATATGGGAAACCATGACAATTTCGCTGATGGTAATTTTTCAGAGGCATCAAATAGGTACAGTACTGTTCAGCTGGTGCTGTAGATTTTAACAGACATCCCTAAAATCTTTGGTGACCTAAAACTTTAAGACAGGAAAAAGAAAAATATATAGATGTTGAAATTTGAGTTTAAATTAGGTAATTGTTTTCATTAATTGGTCATTCAGTTTGATGCTGTGTGTTACTTGACATTAGTCACAGTGTTCTTGTAGTGATTGTGTGACTGTCAAGTAACGTCAGACAGATACAGACGTGTTGGACAGTACTGTACACAATTCATTAAACCCATCATTGTGAGTTTTTCCCCACATAATGTTTGACGGACATGATTGTGCTCTTGATTAATAGATTTCATTAATTCTTGAATGGGTCTTCACTGAATAAACTGAACAACAGAGTTAATATAAAGAAAAGAATAACTTTAAAAAATATATAATGTCCCTATATCACCACTAGTTACTGTATTTAATGTGCATTGTAAATGCATGTAATAGTCATACACTGTACAGGGTGGCTATGTATTGTTGATCTCCCTATTGTATATAACATTATACTTGCCTAACATTCTTTGTTAACTTCTGTGGCACCTTACAGTATGTGTCTAGCTGGCCTTACTGTGGGGCCGTTTACCCTGACATTATTTCACCTAGTGTAACCACCCAAAACTTATGCTGTTGTGATTGAGAATCATGTGAATGATCCATAATTTCAAGAGCTGATCAACCCTTATAGACAGAACCACCTGGGAACTGTAAGGATAAAGTGGCAATGTTCTCTCAAAACTCTTACTAAATCTGGCTGTGACTGAAAATAATGGTTTATGAAAAAGAAAATGGATCTCCTTCAAGGTGGCTGTTGTGTTGGTATCATTTTAATTAACTGGAGTCATCAAGTTACAGCCCACACCCTCCTTGTAAACTTCACCTGCTACCCTATTCAACAATTAGAGATACTCCCCACTTGGCCTTTTGCCTGTGCGTTGGCTTCCAAGTTCTTGTCTTACAGAATTTAAGGAACCCATTTTGAGCTCGTTGTGTATGTGGAAATGTTTGAAGAATAATGAGAGCTTTTAGAGTAGTTATACCTGCAGGTAGACTTGGAGCTTAAATTTTGTGTTACACTCACTCGGATTGTGAAACTCCCAAGAGACACTCCCACTCAGATTGTAAAACTCCTAGAGAAAAAAAAAGTGGACCAGCTCCTTATGTGCACAAGTTCCTTATTAGTGCAGTGCTCCCAAAGGAAATCTCTCATGCTTGGGTGTGTAGTTTTCTTAGGCTTTCCTTCTACCCCATACCTTCCTCCAGCTTGCTTTTGTAGATCACAGGTCGTATACAAAACCAAAAATCATGAATACGAGATTAAATCCTTATGGAGGAAAGAGTGAATGGGGCATCTCTCCTCTCCAGCTCCCTCTCTCTCACTTTCCAGTTATGGCTGTCAAGTGAAGGTTAACAAGCACATAGAGGGGATGGGGGGGGTCAGTCTGGCTCATGACTCAGTGATTGTTTTGTCATTTATGGCAATAATTATCTGACAGGAGAAAAACTATTTTCTTTTTTGCAAATTGAAGGATCCAGTTATGGTTGCATGAGTAACTGTTTTGACAACACCTTACTGGGGTACCCAAGTGTGACAAGACAGCTGCCGTCAAAGATTAACGAACATTCTCTAAAGCATTCACATTATTTATCGAGTATAATGGACACATCTGACTCATGCTCCATGTTATGACTCTGTGAGGGAGAATGAGTCAGAATACATATATTGTACATATCAACTGCCAGTTTGAAATGTAGGGCAATTGTCTGAACAGTAATATTTTTTGTTGGTCCTCAGAAGTTATCCAGATATAGAACTCGTTTAAAAGGCATTGGACTTCAACTTTTGTGTCAGGATGAGATACTGTACCTCATTGTGTGTAAAACTTAGAGAGCACAGTATTGGTGTTGTATTATTAAATGTAAGGATTTCCACCATTTGAATATATCAAACATTTCAAACTTCAACCCTTGAAAAAATAGGAACCTTAAAGTTATCACTAAAAAAGTTAATTCTGTAAGAACTGCCACCTAGGTTGTGTCTAATTGCTTACATCACCTGTGTGAGCAGCTGAGCTCTACACCTATAGTCCATCTGTGTGCAAGTTATGGTAAATAACTGTTCTTGTAGCAGAAGTGCAATCATAAAATTTGGTTCTAGTTTATAAATGCATCTGAAATACACTACACGAAATAAATTCTTAAATAATAAATTCTAATTAAGTTACAGTATTCTTAATGTAAACATTTTAATAATCTTTCTAAAGGTAATTATAAACATAAAAAAGGGTTAGCAGTCATTTAATTTATATTTTCGTTTTGTTCTGTGTGTTCAGCCCGCCCCGTCCACATCTTCTCCCGCTCCGCCGCGGGAGGAAAGATCAGCACCAGAGGGGACCAGCAGTCCTACGCCCCGTCCCAGTGATACCTCCGAACACAAGCCCTCGTCATCACGTCCTTCCTCCGTCCCATCGGAGGGTTATATGACTGCTGCTGAGGTACGCCTTCTTGGGGAGTTTTACTCCGTATTTATAAGTCAAGAGAAGTGGAGAAGTGTTTGTCTGGTGCAAGAAGGTGACGAGAAACAGAAAAGATGGCGTTGATATGTGTTATGAGTGCTACACCTGCTGACACCTTCACTCCCTTTCGTGTTTATTATAGCAACTCTTGGTTTTGAATCATTATGGCTGCTGCATGGTAACCACTCAAACTTCATGTTGAAATGTAGAAGAAATACAGTACAGTACTCTTGTTTTACCATAGACAGTGATGCACATTGCTACAGGATGGACAGGTCATTTCATAGACTGCATTATCAATCATCTCAAGTAGAGTATCTTTATTGTAGGAGAGTATCAAGACCTGTGTGTGTGTGCGTGCGTGCGGGACTCTCAGATACAAGGTACATTATGACTAGTACAGTAGTACCCTGATTTATGTGCGGTCAATTGAACCCACAGGGTACCGCGGAAAGTGAAAACCGCGTAAAGTGAACAACAGAACATATGGGATTAATTCCAATAGAGACTGGCCTGACCCCCAAACTCCACACTCCACTTTTTCCGGCACAATACCTATGTTGTAGTAAAAATAACATCTAAATTTTATGATGGTATGCTCACACAATTAATATTTAAGAGAAATACAGTCGCCAGGTTAATGTCCATTCAAATAATGGACTCAAATCCCCCCCCCCCCTCTACCCAGCTCACTAGCTCCTACCTCTGAGAAATGTTGGGTGAAAATACTAGATTTTAACTTTTAGTAATAAATAATACCTCAGACTAAAGTTAGGATAATATAATTGACATTTCTGGATTCCTTGCAGGTCAGGGAATATTTTGAATGTAAACTTCATATATTCTGCACAAAGGATAAAATATTTGCTTTGTGTAAACCAAATTATTACAGTAGATCTAAAATTTGTATGTCTAATGCAAAATCCATGATGTTTATATTCAAAATGATCATCATATTGTAAGAATTCCAGCAATGTAAATTATATTCTGGCCGGGTAATTTGTATGAATTTTATGAGCTAAAAAAAAAAAAAAATTACACTTCACCGCGTATTATACGTATTATATGAGTAGATGCACTGTGGAAAGTGAAAGTCCGGTTCTGGCAAGGTACCGGGTAAATGAGAAATCCCGGAAAGTGAAACCGTGTAGCGAAAGTGAAACCGTGTAAAGCGGGGTAATACTGTATTTCCCCAAAATGTTTTTTATGCCAAGTACACAATCATTCCTTTAAAATACAATCCAAGCAAACAGTTTATCAATTCCATATTTGATTGTCTTTATCCAGTATGTGAATTCAACAGAAGATATATTTCTTTGAATGTTTTAATCTTTGGAGGTAAGAAAGGTTGCTTAAGTAATCACCCACCAGTCAAGGATACAACACACACACATTCACTGTCCTCAGATGTGTGTGTCATAAAGAATTCATTAAGATTAAAGAATGAGTATATACTGTACCACATTTAATTAGTACACAAGATATCACAAAGAAGAAGCATTGTTTTGGTTGAATTCTTTGCAAGAGTTGCAGGCATTTTTATATGGTGTGCAGAAGAAGGAAACTAAACCAGACTGCAGCAATAATTGTGTAATGTTTGGTAAATATTAGCTGTTGTCACATTACTCTCAACAGTTACAGTATTGTTTTTTTTTATGAATTGTAAAACTTCAGTAATCAGCTAATTTAAACGTTTATGGCCAAACAACTTCCCCTGTGTGTCTCCAGGTACTGTACTTCCACTTAAAGAAAAATATAATGATAAATATTGGCTCAGTTACCATGCCCAGGAATTAATGACTGTGTTGCCAGCTGTACTGTCTGTTGAGTGAATAATATCTAGTTGTTGAGAAAAGGAAGAAGTGATGTGGATAAAATATCTAATAACTCATAATGAATATTAATGTTGTATTGTGAATTTAAACTGTCTGCTGTATCACCCTCACTCCTCTCCCTCTTTCATGTATGGCAGATCAAGGGGTTCCTCTGTCTTTCCCTCCATATGTCCATGCAAAATAAGTTTCCATTCACTAACGTCAAAGGCTCCGTGGATCAACATGATATTAGGTAGGCAGCATTATGCCATGACTATCTAGGCTGAGTACGATAACCAAAGTTTTCCATCTTTATTTCCTAGAGTTCCGGCCTCGTTTAACTTAGAAAGTTTGGCAGGGGTGTTCCTCACCTTCACTGGTATTAGTAAAAATTTATAGTTTTATATTCAGACTAAGGCAGCCCATAGTGAAGACTCTGACAATTTTTGGTGAATTCTGTATTTTCATTGTCGGTTTTTTGGTAGAATTAATTTAGTTGTTGGATTTTGCTTTCACATATAAATATAATAAAGATTGCCTCAACAGATATATGAGAGGAGTACTGTACATAATAAGGGTGGTTAAGACAAAAACATGCAGTGGCCAAGTGTGGATACAGCACTCTCCTCCTGTTCTAATGGTTGCTTGTTCAGCCCCAGGGTGATTGAGCATTGTGCTGTCCACACTGCTTCTTTGTTTACAGAAGGCTTGGCTTAGTATACAGTGTGCTGCATTCACACTGTCTTATGGGACCAACAAATGGAATCTTAAAGCAAAGGCAAGGCATGAAATATAGAGAAATAGAATATATCAAACTTTATAGGATATCAACAAGTTAATAATGTTTGTCAAACAACCAGTTGGTCCCCTTGTATTAGGCATTTTTTATTTACAGGGTATTTATTTTTTATACTCTTCTCCTTTTAATTTCTTTGGTCTTCCTTACTTTCTCCTCCTCCTCCACAGGTATACATCCGTTACTTAATCGAATAAGAAATAATTCATTTCCCACATTATAGGTTCAAGAACTCTTAAAACATCAGGAGCTAAAGTTTGAGGAAAAACTCCTCCAGGTAGAACTGACGGCTGGAGAGAAGGAAAAAAAATTACGGCAAACCATGAAGGACGAACAGAAGGAACTAACCAACCTTGGAGAGTCCATGGCCGAGTTGACGCAATCACGTGATGCGTTGTTGAAGATGGTGGGTCAGTATAAGGGGATGCTTGCTCAACTTGTGAGTGAGAAGGAGAAGGAGAAACAGAGTGCTGAGGAGAGAATAAAAGCTTTGGAGTTAGAGAGAAACCAGGCACTAGAAGACCTAGCCAATGTTGAGGTTGCATTCTCTGATGTACACAGGTAAATATTATTCACTACTGTAGTGGCATTATTGATTTTCATTTATTACATTTCTTAACGGCACAAAGTTTTTGTTTAAATAAACTATTTACTGTTTTATGAATTACCCTGTACTGTACATTATTTCAGACTATATTTTTTATGTGGAACCGTAACGAGGAATTTACAATCATAATTCAGGTGGAATTGTATGCGAGTGGCTAGTGCTTTTAGTTTGGTAATTTTTAGAGCGATTAGAGCAGTGGGATTCTATTGTAAGAGTGAAATTAATGAAAATATATAATAACTTGATACAATTTTATAGTTTGAAAGAGAGAGGAACTGTTTTTTTGTCCTGGGTCTGTCATGAACAGGACGTGTGTATTTACCCCAGACCGGGGCCAGAGAGAGAGCGAGCCGGACTTCTCACTGGGGTAAATACACACACCCTGTCCAAGAGTAAATGAAAAAGTATGTAACTGATAACATTTAGACATGTAAAACTGCAAATAACTGTACATAAATGTAATCTGAATATTTGTCATTGCAGGAAATATGAGAGAATAAAACAAGTTATAGACACACTGAAAAGAAATGAGGAGACTCTACGTGGTGCCGTCACAGATTATGAAAACAAACTACAAAAACAAGAAGAGAAATTTGTAGAGTTCCAGAAACATGCAGAAGAGAAGATTCAGCTGTAAGTTTGTATAATAATTATTTTAGAACATTTAACAAGCTCGTTACCAGAGAACTATGACTTGTATAAGAATCATATTATTTTGTGTTGCTTGTCATATACTTCTCCTTTGTGGAAACTGAATGAGTAAATTTGTCTTTTACTTCTCATTGCATTTTATGATAAAAAGGAAGAAAACACCCTCAGTGTGCCCTTCTGAGGATGTATATACAGTAATCTCCCCATTAGCCGAATTCTTCGATCCCCAGAACCCTCCAATACTGTAGCTGGGAATTATTTTTGGGGGAGCCTTCCAAGAAATTCCGGGAAAAATCTTTCCAATCCGGGCATGGGAAAAAAAAATTTCCTAGGATGGAACTGCTCATTTCCTTGATGATTCTGAGACACACTCTACAATCCAGACATGAGGATGAATTCCATGAGATTGAATCATGTTTCCAATGAGGGAGACCTGTGCTGGGCAAGCTCAGAGTACTCGTGAGCTACGGTTGGCCACTTCTGTCATATGATTGGTTGATGTATTTTGCAGCCTATCTCCTCAAACTCTTGCATCAATCCATTCTTAATTCATTGTACAAGCTTGTTTACTCACTCTCTGCTGTTTTTGCATACGATCTGCAGTAGTACACTACTGTACCAACATATAATTGGCCAAGAATACCATTAAAGCGGTGTTAAGACAAAGTGATTACAGTTACATATACTGTACTGTACAATAAGTGTGAAAGTACCAGATGTATAGTACTGTACATAGCAGTGGACAGTGTACAGTATGCTAGTGTGTAGAGTGTGTATATACAGTAGAGGGTTCTCGGGTTACAAACAGGTTCCGTTCCTGAGGACGTTCTTAAGTCGGATTTGTACGTAAGTCGGAACACATGCTATGTGCATACCGTACTTGCAGAACAATGTTTAAAATCCCACTATATCATAGCCCGAGTCCCTATATACATCTAAATTCTCTTAATTTAAGACAAAGTTAAGAAATAGAATGACAAAATATAGCAAATGAAAGTAAAAAATAAGTCATCAGGTATATAAAATACTGTAACTTTCAAGTTTAATCCCATTCATAAGTCGGGGACCCCCTGTACAGTGATTGTACAATCTCTCCTTCGTAGAGGGAGAAGAGAGTGACAGTTAGTAAAAGCTGCTACAGTAGATGGTACAGGACAAAGGCAGGCCATCCTTTCTCATATCACCATTTGGTCTGTCTGCGTCACAAGCTTAAGATGACATCATTTGGTGGGTTGAGTACAATAAGGTACTCCTCGACTTAAGACCGCCGCAGTTGTATAAAATATTTTTCAAATTGCGTATTTTCAAGTCCCGACGTTAGTGATCGCGCTGTGTGCTGACAATTTTCGTCTGTAATTCCCTTTAAACGGCTGGCAAGCGTAAAAGTGAGCGTTCTCGTGGTGCTGAGAATAAAAAGAGACACCCATTTTAGATTTTCTATGTACTGTGTATTATTTTTGCATTTTCGACTTAAGACCTGGTCGTCGGTCCCTAACCCTGTCGTAAGTCAAGGACTGACTGTATAGTAGTAGTACAGGATATACATTATTTTGTTTATTGTATGTACACAGTGGTGTCCGTGCAAGATGTAATTGTTTAGAGAAAACTTTCTTCAGTACCCAGAAAAAATTCCAGGGATGAGAAAATTTGTCTCCTTACCCGGAAATCTTTCATTCCTGGAGCTGCTCTGCACCAATTATTCCGGCTAGCGGGGATATCACTTTATAGTTTAATGGTAGTAATTTATTTTTAAGTTTTAACTTATCAATATTTCTCTTTTCCCATCCAGGGCCAATGAAGAATTTAAAACCATGAGGAAAGCTAACGATCAAGAAATGACAAAAATGGCTGCTCTTCTCAAAAAGGCAGAAATGAAAATAATGTCTCTACAAGATTCATTTGATCGAAAAACTCGTGAGAATCAAGAACTAACACAACTTTGTGATGACCTCATCAACAAAGTTGGAAGTTCGTCTTAAGGAGGGAATCCAGATGAATGGTGGACTTATTGTAATATGAGGTGTGACTTCCCGACCTCCATGATAATACTGTTTATCTCTGAGTGGGAACCTGTGATGATGTTGCCTGGTGAAAATGGGTCCCTGTATATTTTTTCTTTAAAGTGTACATGTGTTATGAAGTTGTTTTGAATCACCAACTAGATAAGTTTCAGTTGAAAATGACATTTCATAGTTCACATGTGACCTGACATTAAACATGCAAATCTAATTAATAACTTAACAGACAACAACTAATAATGATATAAATTAACAGCCGAGTGTTTGTTTACAGATTTCACACCGTTTTATCTGAGATTATATATATATATATTTTTTTTTAATTTGTAAATGAAATTGGTCTAATATTTATTTTTTAACTAATAAGTCGGTCTGTCAAGATATTACCCGGAATATTTTGTTCATCCATTGTACATATCAGATAGGAGAGTCTTTAAGTGTCTAGAAGGATTTTCTGGTCCCTCTAGTGATAAGTAGCCTGATGTATGGCATTATATGGTCTGAGTAGTGTCCCTTCCACCTGTTGCGAAATTGTAAATAGTCATAAATGAATGCTGTGTCATCATGTTATTCCATATAGAATTATAAAGTGATTGCAATTCTTGAATATAAACATAAGAGCTTTAATGATGGAAAAGTTTTGTACGTTTTTTGGGGGATGATTATATATTATATATACTGTATGTAAGAATATTTAATAGATTTGTTTGAATTCAGAGGAAGTACAGTGTCTCCATTTGGCTTATTCAAGTGACATATACAGTATTCTGGAGGAAAATTTTTAGTAACCATGGATGAACAATACAAAAAAAACTGGGAGTAAAATATATTCTGCATGTTACTGACAGAACACCATGAGGACTGAAGGGTTAGAGCTGTGATAATGCACCAGTTTCAGCTTATCATCAAGAGCTGCTGTATGAGCCTGCCATTTAGATACATTGATGATACATAGATGCTTTACCTTGGTTCTTAATCAAAGCACAAATATTAATTCCGGAACAGCTGTTCGTAATCAGCACATAAAAGGGATATTAAACATTAATTACCAAAACAAGACGTTTGTTTTGCGAGATGAAGGCAATAAAATCTTTATTCGTTATGAACTGGAATATAAGTTTTTTCTACAGTAACAAAAAAGTAATTTAGAACTTGGGTGCATTTTTTATTGTATTAATCTTCCCTATGTATGCCTAAAAGAGTATAGCCTTACTCAAGCTTCAAACAGATATGTGCCACCACCAGTTCAAAAGATGCTAAACATGCAAGCTTTGTGACTCCAAAACCCATGTGCTTTTCAGCCTATCTTGGACTTCACAAATCGCATTGTGGTTTATGCTCCCATGAGTATGAAACACAGTTGTAGATGACACCAACCTTGTATACCACAGGTCCGCAGAGTGATGCTCCATATTCTCTGCTTAAAGATCTTTAACAACATTCTAGAGATAGTTAACATTCACTTATAGCTATCTACGTGCTTAACAATACCTGTTTAACAAGTTTTAAATATTAAAATGATACAAGCTAAAAGTGCTTTATAATTTAGATCCTTGTTACTACCATCCATTTCCCATAATTAAGTCCAGCTGAAGTTTTGCACAAAATCAAGTTATTCTGTTTTAATGAGGAAATAATTTCAATCCCTTGAAAATTGTGCCTTATAATAGATGATCCATGGAAGATGCTTATCATATTAAGAACATTTGTGTGACAAGAATAAACAGTAACCTGCCACCCACTTTCTGCATGACATAAGGTACAGAAAGCAACTGCTGAAGCCAACTCAAGGTTTGCTAGTTGTCTAAGCCATATCCATAATGTACATATTGTGTTAGTAAAGTTGTCAAAACCCTTGCAATTTCATATCTTCTATGGCTTTTAGCCCTATTATTTATTGTTTTTCCCCAAGAAGTAACAGTTTACTTAATTCATTTGTGACACTATTATTTATGTACCATACAGATTAAAATTAATTAACTCTAGCCATTCTCTACCTTATCCTACAGCTCTGATTTTAAGTAACCAATATTGTCTAAAAGGTGTAATTCAATGAACTTGGGAAAATTTTTGAAAATACATATTTGAAAATTACACCTGGCACATTACCGCTTTAGTCTTTCCAAGTAATTCTTTAATTATCACTAAACTGTATAAATGGATTTTTCTTACTTTACTACAATTTCTGAGAAGCGTTCTCTTATTTATACAATATTTACTTGCATTTTGCCTAAACTACATGTAAATGACATAATCTTGATACCAGAAGCAAACATATGACAAAATATAAATTTACTACATTCATAAAAATAAACCAAAATAAAAATAGGTAAGGTATTACTGTACAATTGTCATTCACATTAATTTACTTACGTCACCTGGAGAGCCTTCAGGGAATCAATGAGCTTACGACAATAGTGAGCATTGCGGTATTTATGTAAATCTTTCTCCAATGTTGTGATGAGCAGGCCAGGACACACACTTCCCATTTTCTCTAGAGTAACTGAAATCAAAAGAGTAGAGTAAATATTACAACATATAAACTTACCTCCACAAACTAATACAGTAAATGAAAATAACATAAAATTTAGATAGTTGACAAAAATGATATCCCCAAAAACCCTCCCAGAGATGGCAGCACCTCCATGGGGCCTCCAAAGGGTGAAAGCACCCCCAGGGGCTTTCTTAGGGGTGGCAGGGCCTCCAGACACCCTCCCAGGGGCGGCGGTGCTTCCAGGGCCCCTTGCAGAGAGGGTGGGACCTTCAAGGACTCTCACAGTAACTATCCCAGTGGTGGCAGCAACCCCAGGGACCTTCCCAAGGATGGCAGCACCCCCAGGGACCCTCCCAGGGGCACATATATTTAGACTCATGTTACTTGACGACTAGTTTTTGGACAATCTATATACAGTATAGTTTTGCCACTGTCTAAGGATTAATATTTTCAAAGCTAATTAATTAACACTAATTACTGTACTCAATTTTTTTATTCTGAACCTAGATCCTTAACCAGCATGTAAAAGAGTACTATACCAATGTATGAAATTTTATGAAAATGGGTAATAGGTCAGACGTCATTTTCACAGTAATATGTCCTTTTCTGGAACTGAAAACTAATGTGTTTAAAGCATCAATATAGAGAAAATGTATATAAAGGTGGTTTAAAACTTACGGACACAGCGTAATTGACATTTGAAGTACTTCAAATGTCTTTTCATTATTTTAAGGCTCATTAATTAACAAAGAGCAGCATAATTCCTTAATTTCTATATCCATTTTCCACCTTAAACATAATCACTCACATAACACAGCTTCTTGTAGTTTAGCATCAGGATCATCAAGGAAGATCACCGCAGCATCGTAAAGGTCTTGTAGTCGGGCTGTGTGCAGTATGGGATCGTATCTGTTGGGCAAGTTATTAAACAACTCGGCTAAAACACGAGCTGCCTTTAGTCTTATCTGTGGTGCCACGTCATCAAATCTCTTCACTAGTTCTGTTGAGGAGAAGAATGGTGATGTGTTATGTGACCAGAAGTAATAGAGAAGGCTATTAACTCTATACCTACAATACATTTAAATGCCCATACCTACAATACATTTAAATACCCTACTAATATAAAGACATCAGGTTTAGTAATCACAAAAAAGTATATTATTATTAAGTCAAACATGGGAAATGGCTGTAAAACTGATGATGAGGATGATAAAGATGATGATGATGACGATGATGAGGTCACCTTCTGAACTAGAACACTGATACACTGTAGAAATGGCGTGCAATCCTTCACAGTATAACTATCAGTACAGTATCGGAGAGAGGGATCAACTTACTATCAGCAAATATATGTAAGGTTTCTGAATCGATTATCTGAGGATAGCTGACGATAATGGCGTATATCACGTCACAGGTGAAGAGGCGGGTGTCTTCCGCGTCATCCTCTATCAATGCTGGGATGATGGCTGAACACTTCTTAAGCTCTGCAAAAAAGATAAAAAGATTCTCCTTGAGTAAAAAAGAATGAAACACAATAGAGACATAAAATGGAGAATGAATTTTGTCTCCACACTATCTCATTCTACTGCAAATTATTCTCTTACAGGTTGCACTTCAAATATCCGAACATCTGTTATCCAAAAACCCAGAACAAAAATTGAGGCCTACACAGCATTTCCAAATCTTTAATTGTAGATAATATTTGGAGCAAGTGTACATAAATAAATAACTGTACTGTTTTTGTTTTTGTATTATTATTAACCTTATTCATTATTTTACATACTTAGTTGAATTTCAGTTTACCATTATCATACAGAACAGGTAAACCTCAATAAGCGATGTCTTGTTCAGCGATATTCAGCTTTAACGATGGTCATGAATTAAGACCATTTTGCAACATTAATGATATCCGTCAATATTCATTGGTTGTAAAAGTATTTTTTAAACTCTAGTGCAAACTATGGGTTGCATATACAGTACAATACTCAAATTAATCGCTGTCTTGCAAGGATTCCAGCAATGCAAATTATATTTTTTACATTAAGTCAGCGACATTTTCTGAGGAAAAAATATTTAACCCTATGCACCACCATAGGTAACGCAGCTCTCACTGCACTTGTCAGCCGCGGTAATATCTAGCCGTGTGCCGCCACATGGCCAGCCTACACACTACAGTCCTGCGCCTGGTTCTTTATTGATCGCATCTACCCGTCATCGTGTAGCTCCATGATTATCGTTCAGCATCGTTGGCTGTATGTACTGAACATTGTACTTATCATCGGTGCTTTTTTTTTCTTATAGTGAGAGGACAGCAATAACAATTAGACTGAATGGTGTTATGGTGACTGTGAAGTGATATATTTTTTTTTTTTGACTGTAAAGTGTTTTGCCTCTGGTTTCTTGAACATGTGATCTGTGTTGGCCGATATCATTGTGCTTGCGTTGTCATCGCTGTTTTTTTTTCTCACAGTTAAGGGCTTTTGCTCTGTGTTAGTGACAGATGATAACCAGGTTTGTTCTTCATGATGTGCTGAGTGTTGTTTAATTATTTTCTATTGATTTCATAAGTGTTGATTTTTTTTTTGTCAGTGATACATGTATGTTTGGGGACTGGCTGGGAACGTATCCCATTGAACCTCATGTTATAATGAGCCTGATCTATGACATCTTCCTAAGCAATAGATTCTACAGGAAACTAACCCCATCGTTTATCAAGGTTTAACTGTATTCTATTTCGTGCTTACTGAAATACAGTATTAGGGTTCTTTTATAATGACTTTCAGTTACCAAAATGGCTCAGGTCCCAAGCATTTCAAATTTTTAAAGTGCAATTTGTACCCAAATTAAGTTCTTTGGATAAAAAAATAAGAATACCTGCCTGATCACTATAAATCTTGCATATCCCCCTCCCAAAGTTACATAAAGCAAATGATGATTATCCTCACATCTATACCTAAACCAGCTGTTAGAACTACCAGCAACAATCCTCACTTTACTTTTACCAAACATCTTCATTATAACTAATTGCTCGACTGAAAGTATAATATAATCTAACTACCCTGTAGTAATAAAATACTGAAGCCCCTCTTGATAGAGTATATATAACACGGATTTAAACAAAATCACTGTAAATGCAGATAAAAATACACTGAAAATTTAAAATATTCTCTATAGGGTTAGGAAGGAAAATAAATAAATAAAAAAGTATAACTTATGCACCAAAATGGAATTCAAAGTTTCAAAACCCATAATAAAGAGCTACTTGAGGACTCTTAACCTTCAACCATGCGGGCTTCTCTCACACACACTCTACATACAGCCTCCAGACAGGCCACGGAGGCAGTTCTCAGGGTGTCCGCCGTGCGTCCAGCGTGCCACGGCAACAACACGGCAATACACTCTGAAACATACCAAAAATATTCCTTTGATGATTAATTATTATATAAGGTAACAATTAAATATCTATCTATCTATACATCTGCTGTATCTACTTATTTATTTATCTATCTATATGAATGTATACCCTCGATAACTTGGGATTTAATAACTCGTCATTTCATATAATTCAGCATGGATATGGTCTCGGAATGTATTAGTATAACTCAGGAAATGCCATGATATATAAAATTATCCGGGTAAATCACGGCATATCTGGTCACCTGCATCACCTACCATGCCTCTGTGTCACCTACCAAACTTCTGTGTCCCCTACTAAGATAAATATTTTTGTTTTTGTTTTTTGTGGGAGGAGGTGGAGGGTGGTGCCTCGATAAGTCGGAATTTGGGATAACTCGGCAAGGCCAGAGCCCCATATGTGCCGAGTCATCAAGGATTTAATGTATGTACTGTATGTATATACTGAATGTATGTATGTAAATTTCAAAATATGGTCCACGATTCGATTGCGGGGTAATTAGTGGCTGTAACGATGCTTGGAAAATTTAATGATATTTGTCAATGCTAATTACTCGCCAAGTATGGGTTTCCAGTTTGTTAAACCCAAAATTAGATTTTGTTGAAAATTACATTATAGATACAGGTAGTCCTCGACTTACGACTTACTCGACATACGAGAGCGTGGCGTGGGCTGGGCCGCCTCGTGGTGTACAGCGTCCACGCCATAGTGCGCTCAGTTGGTGTTTGGCCGTCGTTGTTGTCGGTAGTGATCGAGCAGTGTACTGACACTAGTTTTAATATTTTTGGTTCTTATTCCCTTTAAAATGACTGGCAAGCGTAAAAGTGAGAGTTCTGGTGGTCAGAAGAAACAAATGGCAGAGGCATTTGCTACTATTAATAAGGGGATGTAAATGTTTGACGAAATGGATCAAAATGTTGAGCGTTTTGCAAAAGTTGACAGAATGATCCAAGATGCACTTGCTTGCTACAGGGATATTTACAATGAAAAGAAAAGGCAAACTGTGCAGTCAAAATTGGACATATATTTTAAAGTCCCCCACTGTTGTCTCCTCACGCCCCACCAGTGCTGCCTCTTCACTCCCTAAAGATGATCCAATACCTTCAACAAGCAAGTATGTTAGCCTGTCTTTAGAAAGCAAAATTGATGACTCACCCAGCCCTGTCTCCTCCACTCTCCTTCATCCAATTAATGTAGTCGCCATGTTTAATTAAAAAATTATTGGGGCCCTGTGTGCATTCAGCTGACTACATTAAAGGTAAGTGCACAGTAACACTGTATCATTCTTCATTATTGATTACTTTTACTGCACTGTATTTCATTTTAGATTTACTATGTATTAATTTTTGTATTTTCGACTTACGACCTGGATTTGGGTCCCTAACCCCATCATAAGTCGGGGACTGCCTGTACTCCTGAGCATGCCATGTATGTATATATATGTATGTATGTATGTATGTATGTATCTGAAGTATCTATCTATGTATCTGTACAGTACAACTATACTTCAATAATTAATGCAGCCCATTATTCTATTGAGCTGGAGTCACAGGCGTGAGCCTCTTCCAGAAGATCATCTGTGAGTATCTGTGAGTATAGTGTATCTTTCCAGCCATATTAATCTTGAAGAAGGTTCGAACAGTCAATTGGACATTTGGAGAAGTTTGTTCGTATGTCTGAAGCATTGTAAGTCAAATGTTCCTGCAGTGGAGATGAAAGTCTGTTATATTGAGAGTCCATATATGTAAAACCTCCATCTAATGAACTATATTGAAGTTGATATTGAAACAGTTTATTTAGCTAGGAGAACACAGATACAGAGTCAATTAAAAATCATAATATTAACATGGCTGAATCAGTTGAGAGCCTGAGCTCTCTTGTAGGCACCTGATGTATACTGTACAGGTACTCTCCGACTTGCGACCTACTCGACTTACGTCCATCCGCACTGACAACCTGCCTCAGTTGTACCAAAATTTGGTCAAATTACATATTTTCGAGTCCCAAAGTCAGTACACAGACAAAATTTTCATCTGTAATTCACTTTAAAATGGCTGGCAAGCTTAAAAGTGAGTGTTTCATGGTGCTGAGAAGAAATAGAGACCCCCATTCTCGATTTTCCATGTGTTATTTAAGCATTTCTGACTTACGACCATTTCGACTTACAACCTGGATGTCGGTCCCTAACCCCTTTGTAAGTCGGGAGTACCTGTACATTTATCTCAAGGAAGTATTATGTAACATTTAGTTTCATCTGGAATAGTACAATAGCATGGTGGTGATAAGAAAATATCAGAATGTTACCACGGTTACCACTTCGATATTTATTTTTTTTTTATTTTTTTTTTACACTTATATTATAAGTACAGTGGGGTATGCTATAACGAACGTAATTGGTTCCAGAACCTCGTTCGTTATAGGATTAATCCGTTCCAGGCCCCCAAATACAACCACTTAACACTGAAAAAATTCTGTGGAAAATGTAAAAAATACGGTACTTTATCTTACCTTAGTGTTATTCAGCATGCAGGTACCCCTAAACACTGGCACATCACTATCACTTCCACTGGGAGTCTTGGCTTTAAGGTCCTCAAACAATTGTCTGGCCTTCTCACAAATTATAGCTTCAGTAATGTTACCACCTGCCATTTCTTTCTCCTTTATCCACACTAAGAGTAAATTTTCCATCTCTTCAATCACATTACACTTTGCTTTGCTAAGTCTAAAGATTCCCTTAGCCACTTGCACAGTTTTTAACTCCTCTTTATTCTTCAAAATCGTACATATAGTCGATTTAGCCATCCCATATTCATCACTAAGTTTCGCAATGCTTCTTCCATTCTCACGTTTCTATATAATTTCTTTCTTTGTTTCAAGGGTTATTAGCTTTCTCACTCGCTTTGGACGACTCATTCTTACAATTGTATACTTGTATAACAAAATAGTTATACAAATAACGCGAATTTCCACATCAAAAGACGAAATTTCAACAATAACAGTGGTGCACTGGCTACACAATGAGACAAAGATGGCGCCTGACGCTCTTGTTGTGGGTCGCGGTACAACAATATTCATGTGCCAGGCGAAATAGTCCCGTATTCATCAGCGTTCGTTGTAGGAGTTGCGTTCGTTATAGCATTCTCAATTTTATAGGTAAAACCGTTCGTTATAGGAATATTCGTAGTAGGATCCGTTCGTTATAGCATACCCCACTGTATTGTACAGTACATACAGTACATAATTTACAATAGAATTAAAAAACATAAATATATTGAGGGAAGCAGTACAACATGGGTTGCATTAAGGTGGAACAAGAGGAGAGAGCTGTCAGGATTATGTCTAGTTGGCAAATATATTTATTGCAATAGTAATTTCTATCTATCTACATGATAATTTCTGATAAAACCGTTTTGGTGGTACGATTAAAGCAGGTACAGTGATATCCCCATTAGCCGGAACAATTGGTGCAGAGCACTTCTGGGAAAGAGGGATTTCTGGATAACGAGATGACTCTCTCAAAGCCGGAAAAAAATCCCTGATCCCCGGAATTTTCAGGAATTTTCCGGGTAATGGAAAAATTTTCTCGGAAGTTCCAGAAATTGCCCATTACATCATCTCTCAAACCCGGAAAATTATCCCTCATCATTGCTGTGAGAGTGAGTGACTGTCGAGTGTGATACATGATACCGCACTGTTTATTGACTTCACTGTGAATGGTTTGTATGTGGGTTCTCCAGCTAAGTTTCTCATCAACAATGACCCTAAGGAATTTAGTATTTTGCTCACGTTTGATGATTGTATTACCAAGGTACTGGGGATACAAATCTTGGGGTAAGTTTTTCCTTCTGTGAAAGATCGTGACGTGGGTTTTTTCGAGGTTTAAGGTCAGTTTATTACGTATTACCCAGGTCCTGACTTTAGTCAATTCAGTGTTCATAGTTCTCATCAAGGAATGGAGATCTGAGTTGCTGGCATAGAGATTACTACCGTCTGCAAATAAGTTGTGTTTTATGAGTGTGCTGGCGAGGACTATATCGTTTATGTACACCAAAAACAGTACTGGAATGAGAATGGAACCTTGAGGGATGCCATACAAAATTGGTGAGGAGTCAGATTGATGATTAGTATAGCAGACATACTGTTTCCTATTAAACCGATATGAGGGAAACCAATTGTGGGACAGGCCCCTAACATGATAGTCCATTACATCGAAGGTCTGTTATATTGGGAGAGAAGTCTGTTATGTGGAGGTCTCACTGTATGCAGAGGAGTACCTGTACGCTATGTCATGTCTTAATCCTACATTACAATACCAATCATTTATACCAACCTGACAGTAGAATAGGAAGCCACTGCCCAAGCTGATCATGTGACTCAAGAGGATGATCATCGTGAAGGAGAAGGCCCCTCAGCTTAGTTAAACAGCGTAAACTAACAAAAGAGTCGTGCTTCCTGGGTACACACTCTGTCAGTAGTTGGACAAAGAGCTCCAGTTCATATCCTATAGCTTGGCCTGAAAACATAATAATAATACAGTACGTAATGATAATACTGTAATAATAAAAATAATAATAATAATAATAAATATATAATTTATAATAACAATAATAATACTGTAATAATAATAGCTAACAATAATAATAATAATAATATTAATACAGTAGAATCCAGATAATCTGGCACCAATGGGGATTGACAAGTGCTGGAAAAAGAGATTTTCCGGTTAGCTAAAACAAACTCCCGGAATCCCCAAATAAATCCTACAATGCACAGTGCTACAGGCTAACGTCACAAACTCGTGTCTCAGAAGAAAAGACTTCTCTAACACTTATTCCACTCTATAAAAATGGTGTGGCTTAGAAATAAAGAAAATTTAATACAAGTATAAAACTATAAAATAGAAAAATTAAGAGCATGGGAACTGAATGTGTGTGGAGGCGGTGGGCTACTACTGTACTGCATCACTGACTCGTCAGCCCACTCGCCATGTTTATTATTACATGTAATGAAACTATCAAAGTCGTCAAAAAATCATTACAATACTGTACCTTAATGCAGCCCAGAAAAAAATGAAAAAAAAAATAAATAATAAGAAAAATGAAGAGCATGGGTGTGTATATGTGGGAAGAGAATGTGTGCGGAGGCAGTGGGTTATAACAGCATGGCAGCGCTTCCTCCCACGTGATGTCATGGTATACACGCAGCCACATGCCTGTGAGTCAGCTAGGTAACTACCTGGCTGAACTGTGTCATGCTGCCCAGAGGATGTTTTGAGTGTGGAAGGAGCTATTTTTTGTACACAATATACCGGTAACTGGGATTCTACTGTAATAATAGCTAACAATAATGTCAATCATAATAATACTGTAATATAGTACTAATAATAAATATCATAATAATAATAGACTGTAATACTACTACTAATAATAATACACTAGAAGAAAAAAGAGAGCAGATAAAAAAGAATTATAAAACACAGACTCCATTCATTGTGTCCTTAAATCATTCTCACAGCAGCCATAACCAAGGTGTTCTTCTCACACAACAAGGCCTCAAATATATACAATATCTGTCCTATCTCTCTAATATTTCACACAGTCTTGCATCACCCATCACCAGTAACCTCACTCCTTTTAAGTTCTTTCCCCCAAAAAAAAACCAACAACAAAAACACCATTTTCTCTTGCCGTTCACGTAGTATTACTTCTGGTTATCCATACTCTCCCCTTCCTTCCTTCACTCTTCTCTTCTATGCATCCTTCACTCCTTCTATCCATTTACCGTACACACGGTAAAAAAACTACCGTACAGGTGGTGTCCGATGATTTTCCAACTGAACATTCCCGTTGTCTCGCGAGGGTTGGTAGGCCTGAATGTGAGACATTTCATACTTAATTTAGTAGGCCGAAATTAGTTATTTCATTGACAATATTGAATTACTGTACTGTACTTTGTTACAATATGACTGGAAAATGTCAGTACGTGTATACTGTATCTAAATAAGTTAAATTGTACGTGATTTTAAATGTTCCACACACCGTGGACTACAGTAACCATGGAAGTGGATGAGTTGCCATAAGGGAATGCATTATATGTTTGGCAGGATTAGTGGATATAGTAAAGGTATAAGATTATTTTGCAACCGAATTTCGAATCTGTACTTGTATTGCTACTTAACTTTGGGCTAATGCCACATTATGTCATTCTTTATTCATATCAAAAAATATACCAAGCTGTTCTGAAACAGCTGAATAGCTCCACAGTTTCACATGCCTTCATAATGGAACCCGGGCCCAACGACGTTTTACCACACGGTCGATAATTCCGGAAAGTCTAGTACAGTACTGGGTTTCGTTTCAGAGTGCCGATCACTTGTTTCTAGCACGTGTGGCCGAACCCAAACACAAGTAGGGTTACCAATGTGAGGGATACCTCAGGGGCCTTTTTGAAACACTTTGTTTGTGGTGTCAGTTTGTTTCGCGCAGGAATTGTAACGGTAGTTTTTTTACCGAGTGAACATTCACTCCACCTGAGCAAATTTTTGGTTCTCTCTCTCTCCCTCTGTCTAAAAGTCTTGCTTTTCAAAAAATTTTCTCTTCTTTATGTATTTCTTATTCTCTGTAGTGTCCTGTTCACCCCAAATCATTCCTGTCATGTCTACTTCGCTTCTTCCTCGCCCATCCACAGTCCATGCACCATACCCATACAAACAAGTGGATGACCAATTTGACACTGCCATGCTAAACACTTATACAGGTTGAATAGACGGCAAGACTTCATGTTGACTTTGATGACTAAAATGTACAATAGCTAATTACAAAAAAATAAAATGTGAGCTACGGTATTATAAAGCCTGACGGACACCTCCTTACCTGCTAGTTCCATCAGTCCCACAAACATCAGGAACTGGGGAGTAGTCTCAGTCCAGCAACTAGCAGATGGCAGAAGAGTCTTAAAGGTCGCATGTAGATGCTTTCGGTACAGTCCGCCTGTTTCCGCACATCCAGTTTTTCTTGCTAAAATATCCAGTTGATTTAGAGCCGAGTTGACGATACAGTTGACTTCAGACGACGATGCGACAAACAATAGAATATGGAAAATGTCAAAACTACTTTCGCTTACGTCGCACTTTGTTATTATCACTTGTGTCAGCTGAAGAAGTGCTCCCTGGTGTTCGTGATGAGATACAAAAGCTACACCCTCAGAGGCAACTGTGTTCATGATCTCTTTGACATTATCTTGAAGCTGAGAACTCGCTGTACCTTCCACCAGAGCGGCTAATATAGTTAAAGGCCGCTCCCCCTGTTCACCCATATTCAGCCTGGGCAGGATGAGAGGCAGGTACGTGGATGGAGGTATGAAGTGCCCAAGATATCTACTGCACTCGGTAACCTGTCACAAACCATAATCAATTTAAAATACTGTATGTATAAACAATAATCAAATCATTTTCTCACCAACACAATGAATATATCCTGATTTCTCCCTCCTTACCCTCCCAACATCTGACTTGCCCCAGAGAGAAAACTTTAAAAACCTATCTTTTTATCATATGCATCACCACAGCAACGCAAACCTACTTCACATTTTGAGCATTTGAAGTAACATTAATTCTCTTATTATATTAGTCATTATTAATCATACATCCCAAGTCCGTACATACAAATAAATATCTTTATATGCCAGCACCATGACCAGAGAGTTGTCAAATTTATTTTCAAGATGCAAATACTGTACAGTATACCCTGTACACATTTATCTTAGTTCTTAATTGGCGGCCAAGGATTACTCACACCTCGACCATATACACAAAAATGGTATACAACAAACATGAAACTTCCCCTGATGTTGGCCACCATCCCTGCAGCTAACTTCCACCAACGATGGCCACCATCCCTGCAGCTAACTTCCACCAACGATGGCCACCGTCCCTACAGCTAACTTCCACCAATGATGGCCTCTGTCCCTACAGCTAACATCACCAATGATGGCTGCCAGCCCAACAGCTAGCTTCCACCAATGAGTGCTATTTTTTAATTATTATTCTGAATTTCATGAGGGAGACTTTTTGAGATTCTAATGCATTTCACCAACCTGTTTTACGACACTCTTTTCTTTGTCTCCCGCTGCAAGGTGGAGGCCCACGAGGACCTTCTCTGCATATTGGGTTATTCCCACATCGGCATTAAGGATCAACACAGTCAAGAGTTTAGCTGCCTGGAGCCTAGGTCCTGCCTGCCAGTCGTCCATGTCGGTCATTAAGCCGGGAAGAATGTGATATATAGCACGCTGGACAAGGACTCGACACCCAACACTAGGTCGCTTTTCTGAGGGATGACATACAATATAATGATAACCTATTGTGTTCTAATATAAGATGAGGAATCACAGTATATTTCACCTGATGATCAAACAACCTAATGCTTATGGGGGGTTGGGTTACATTAGCAATACTGTAGTATGTTTAATCAACAAATGACATAATCTGGTGTTCTTAATGTTAATGAGATGCCATTTTTGCTCAAAGATACTTATAACATTTATCTACATAGTCAACAGTCTATGGTATATAAAAAAGAATACATTGTGATTTTTATTTTTATGCCTTTACTTCAAAACTAACAATCTATTAGCAATAGTTTACCTCCTTCTGGGTAGTTTTCTAGAGTCACATCGAAATCAATATCTTGTTTCAAGTGATCAATGTTCTCCTCTTCGTACTTGAGTCCAACTTTCACCCACAGCTCCTCAGCTTTTTGTCTAACGTCATCATCGTCATCCCTCAGCCTGATAGGGAAAATACAGTGCAGTATAGTGTATAAACTGGATGGGGATAATTTCATTACATACATATCAGTACAGTACATAATTACTAAACAGTACAGTGTATATAATTTTCCTTAACTATAAATATTTATCTAATCTCTTCCAAACAGGATTTTGTTTTATTTTTAGACTCATATATATGCTTGTGTTCACCTAATGTTTTGTGATCTATAGCCAGGACATGGATACCACACTGACACACTATAACAGAACCACCTTGTTAGCTATGCCTACTGTGTGTAAAGGAGGTATTGTACTGCTAACAAGCCATCTTCTAAATTATACCCTGGTGCTCTACAGTTAATGCCATCTACAGTACTGTACAGCCAGAGAGACACACATACACATTTTCCCTCAGAACAAGATCACAAAGAAGACTTCATGAAAAATAGGTACTGTATGACTTCCCTGTTTATATCCACACTCAAATAAAAAAAGCTTCCAGAAAAATCAAATATGATGACCTCGTTAATACCCCCCCCCCTCCCACACGTAGCATGTCCACGTCCTCGCGCTGCACATCTTACCAAGACACCAACACACACAGTGGTATACAGGGTGTAGGTATAGCACAAGTGTTGTGTAACACTTAAATTATAATAACCTTCAGTGGCTCCTAGAGGAAGGTCACAGCTTTGGGGTCCCCCAAAATATTGAATTAAAGAATCCAATGACCAGAAAATAGCATAAGAATACAGGTACAGGTACAGTGATCCCTCGGTTAATGAGCGAAACGGTTAACGAAATTTAGGTTAGCGAATTACCTTCCATAAGATTCTTATCTTCGGTTAACGAGCATTGCCTCAATTAACGAATTCCTTACGAGCGCCCCTCCACATGTTTTCGCTTGCACACTAGCTGTCATATTAGTCCGCCAATACAGTAATCGGTTCTAGGGCTTAAATTCCTTACTATTTTAGAAAATATCAAGAAGTTTGTACTATTCAATAATTTTAAAAGTTTTATACAGTGAACCCTCACTTTACGCGGTCAATTGAACCCACGGCGGCCCGCGTAAAGTGAGAAACGCGTAAAGTGAACAACATAACATATGGGATTAATTGAAATAGAGACCGGGCCGACCCACAAACTCCACTTTTTGACGACACACAACTATGTTGTAGTAAAAATTTTATCTTAACTTTATGATGGTATGCACACATAATTAATAATTAAGAGAAATATCAATAATATTAGGCTTTTTAACACTTACATTAGTAGAAAAGATGGCTGGGCACACGGGGATGGGCGGTTGGTTCCGAGGCAGAGGGCAGATTATTGGCCCTCACCTGTATCACTTGTATCAATTGTATCACTATCCACCACAGAGGCTTGCAGGGCCTCTTTGTCAAACCCCTCAAAGTCCATATAAGTCCATATCCTCACTATAATTATCACTATCACTGACTTGGGCCGGCTGTGGTGGGTGGCGGGTGAAGAACTCAGTAATTTTTTCATGACTGGGCGACCTTGTGTGCACCCTGCTCGCGCTGCTTACACAACATGGCGGATGGCGGGAGAGGGCGGGAGGTTTGGATCCAAAAATGGCGCGGCTCGCCAGCCGCTCTCCGCGTAAAGGGGTACACGCACCGTGGAATGTGAGCATTCCTGTTTCGGCAGGGTACCGCGTAAACGTGGAAACGCGGAATGTGGGACCGCGTAAAGCGAGGGTTGACTGTACACTTTTTTCGCAGAATTGAAATTTAAGGGGTTTAACTAATTAAGTACTTTCAGAATAACACACAAACCCTAAATCACACCTTGGAAATTCATAGTTGAAGAGTAATTAGCATTGAAAAATGTCAGTAAAATCTTTCAAGGGTCATTTTGGCCACTAATTACTCTGCAATCGAATCGTGGACCACATAGTCATATCAGCAAGCTCAAGAGTACCCATACTGTGGTCCCTCAGTTAACGCGCACAATCCGTTCCAGCAGGTTGCTCGTTAACCGAACCAATTGTTTCAATGGGATTTTGGGTAATTGGTTCCAGCTCACCGAAAATTGCCTAAATTCAACAAAAAAGGTAGAAAAGTACACTTACTTTGAGGTGTGTATGTACAGTAGAAGGCTCCTGGATGATGATGATGGGAATTAGAATGAGGGTGGAGGAGAAGGGAGAAGAGAAGGCATTGGGGTGGAAGAGAAGTCTCCCCAAGGTGCCATTTCACCAATAAAATTTTAGTTCTCTTGGTTTAATTCAAGATTATTTTCCTTAAATCAACACTGCACTGCATTATATATTGTCAATATGTAAATTAAATTTCAAAATGACCAATAATTTGCATGCAAACACAGAAAAAAGCGTTTAGTTGAAGAGAGTCTCCTCCTAGTCACAGGCGTGGCATTTGACATTATTAGGGACCTGCCACTCTTTGCCATAAACAGATAAAATGTACCGGGAACTTTCCCCCCACACACTCATCATTCTCTCACTTTATGTAACTTGACAGAACCTATGACCCTTCAGGCTTTTACGCCCTTAATGTACGAGTCATAAAGGCAAGTATGAACTTTTCATACTTCCCTGTTGGGCGCTGTAAACGCTTGTGCGCTTCACCTTGCACAGGATGTAAGGGGGTGCCCAATAAACTAGCCCCCTCGGGGGCAAATCTGAATCTGAAGAGAGTCTCAAGCAAGAGGTTCCCGCCACTGAAAAGAGAGAGAGACTGGCGCCTGTTTGGTGTGTTGCCAGGCTGGATGGCGCGCATGAAACTAGTGTCTTTACCTTCAATTAAGTTCAATAATTGTTACAATGACTAAAAAATTTAATATTAAACTTTTAAAATTATTGAATAGTATAAACTTCTTGATATTTACTAAAATGGTAAGGAATTTAAGCCCTAAAACCGATTACCGTATTGGCAGACTAATACTACAGCTGTACCGCCAAATGTAAGCGAAAACATGTTGAGGTCGGCTCGTAAAAAACTCGTTAATCGAGGGATTGCTCGTTAACCGAAGTTAAGAATCTTATGGAAGGTAAATAGTTAACCAAAATCTCGTTAACCGAGGCGCTCGTTAACCGAGGAATCACTGTGGTGTGATTTTCAGCAAAATCTAATTTTTTGCCCAAAACCACCAAAAATGTAAGCCTTTCACCTTACAAAATTTTTGACCAAAATATACGTTTTTTGCAGAATTGAAATATAAGAGGGTTAACTAATTTAGTACTTTCAGAATAACACACAAACCCTTACCCCGGTAATCACACCTTGGAAACCCATAGTTCATGAGTAATTAGCATTGAAACATGTCAGTAAAAGGGTCATTTTGGCCACTAATTACTCTACAATCGAATCGTGGACCACATATTCATATCAGGAAGCTCAAGAGTACCCATACTGTGATTTTCAGCAAAATCTAATTTTTGGCACAAAACCACCAAAAAGGTAAGTCTTACACCTTACAAAATTTTTAACCATAATATACTTTTTTTGTAAAATGATATTTAAGGGGCTTAACTAATTAAGTACTTTCAGAATAACACAGAAACCCTAAATCACACCTTGGAAACCCATAGTTGATGAGTAATAAGCATTGAAAAATGTCAGTAAAATCTTTCAAGGGTCATTTTGGCCACTAATTACTCTGCAATCGAATCGTGGACCTCACATTCATAATCAACAAGCTCAAGAGTACCCATACTGTGATTCCAGCAAAATCTAATTTTTTGCCCAAAACCACAAAAAATGTAAGTCTTACACCTTGCAAAATTTTTGACCTAAATATACTTTTTTCGCAGAATTGAAATATAAGGGGTTTAACTTATTAAGTACTTTCAGAATATCACACAAACCCTAATCACACCTTGGAAACCCATAGTTGATGAGTAATTAGCACTGAAACATGTCAGTAAAATCTTTGAAGGGTCATTTTGGCCACTAATTACTCTGCAATCGAATCGTGGACCACATACAGTGATCCCTCGGTTACGAGCGCCTCGGTTAATGAAATTTCGGTTAACAAATTACCTTCCATAAGATTCTTAACTTCGGTTAACAAGCATTCCCTCGATTAACGAATTCCTTACGAGCGCCCCTCCACATGTTTTCGCTTGCACACTATTTGTCATATTAGTCCGCCAATACAGTAATTGGTTCTAGGGCTTAAATTCCTTACTATTTTAGTAAATATCAAGAAGTTTGCACTATTCAATAATTTTAAGTCTTACATTAAAATTTTTAGTCATTTTAACAATTATTTAACATAATTTAAGTACAGTACAGGGAAACTAGTTTTTAGACCGCCAAACAGCCTGTAAACACACCATACAGGCGTCAGTCTCTGTGTCTTTTTAGTGGAAGTAACATCTTGCTTCAGACTCTCTACAACATAAACGCTTTTTTCTGTGTTTCCAGTCAAATTATTGGTCATTTTGAAATTTATTTTACATATTGACAATATCTTATGCAGTGCAGTGTTGATTTAAAGAAAATAATCTTTAATTACACCAAGTGAACTGAAATTTTATGGGTGAAATGGCGCCATGGGGTGACTTCTCTTCCACCCCAATGCCTTATCTTCTCCGTTCTCCTCCACCCCCATTCTAATTCCCATCATCATCATCCAGGAGCCTTCTACATACACACCTCAAAGTAAGTGTACTTTACTACCCTTTTTGTTGACTTTAGGTAATTTTCGGTGAGCTGGAACCAATTACCCAAAAACCCATTGAAGCAATGGTTTCGGTTAACGAATTTTTCGGTTAACGAGCAACCTTCTAGAACGACTTGTGCCCGTTAACCGAGGGACCACTGTACTGTATAAGAAAATTAATATAAAAGCTAAGATATGAGTCCCGCACAGCACACATATACAGTACATGGGTTTACAGGCGATAATGTCCATCCCCTTCTAAACCAGCCAATAGTCACCATGGTTACCCAGCTTATGTATCTGAGACTATTCACAAAAACCATTAATGATGATTGATTCTCAAAACCCCCTTCTTATGAGTGAAGGTCAGTAGATAGCATTGTTCGCTGCCCTCTACCTGGTGATGTGAGAGTGCAGCATGAAGATGGGAGTCACAAATACTGGTTGAATGATTCCTAAATATACTACTTTCTATGATCAACTCCAGGCAGGTAATGGTCAGTCTGGGGGACTATTTAAAAGAAGTTACAGCAAAACCACTATATTATGAATTTCTCTTACCATATAATCTGTCAGATGGAGGGTTTTCACACCTAACGATCCCTTGATAAAACAGACTTTTATCTCTATACTGTATAGTCCATTAAATAGAGGTCTCACTGTATATCGTTCTGGCTTTAAAGGTTATTGTTTGAAGAAAAATATAGCAATGTAGTCAAGCATCAGACAATCAAGAGTTTTCAAGATCAACAAAAAGTGGGATAGACAGTTGATAATAATGACATTATGTCTAACTGGGTGATGCATAAGTAAAACATCACCAATGAAACTCTGAGACAACAAGGTGGCACCGTCATATTCCATTACACAATACAGTATTACAAAATGATCTCAAATCTTCTCCACAAATATTACCCAAAGAGTATCAAGGGTAGAATGCGATGCCAGTATGAGTATCTGTCAGGCATGTTAAGGGCCAGGGCTCCACCGACTTCCACAAGAGCCTCACGAACTTGTGGCAGATCCATTGCACACTGGGCGAGGGGACCGCTGACGTCCTGGATGATCTTACTGTCTCCATACAATAGAAGATCACCTGAAAAATAATAAAGTACAATAAGCCTTTTACAAAATATTTTCTTAACCATATCACAACTGCGCAGGTACTTGCAAGTTTTAATCACATAAAATAAAAATCTCTGTAATACTATATAATTATAACTACAGTACAGAAGTGATACAGTTCAAACTTAATACTGTAACCCCATAACTGTGACGGATACAGCACACTAGATTTATTATACTATCTCAATAGACTCCCACAGGTGCACCATGTTCTGTCTATACCTGTACTGTACAGTATAATAAAAATTTACACCATTACGCTTTAAAATGGGTCAGATAAGTTATGGACACACGGTATATTTGAAGAGTTAGTTCAAGTACAGTACTATATTCCCTGTCTGGAACTCTCCTTGGACAATGTATCGAAGCATTCTGGGATACTGTACAGTATTCATTTGTGTTATACAGATCAGAAGCCATATGATGCACTGTGTATATATATATATATATATATATATATATATATATATATATATATATATATATATATATATATATATATATATATATATATATATATATATATATATATATATATATATATATATATATATATATATATATATATCCTTTACTGTACCTCCAACCAAAGATGCATTTTGTCTCCCCATACTCCATAACTCATTTCAGAGGATAATACAGGACATGGAAATAAAAAATAAATAAATAAAAAATAATGAATATGAGACCCTTAAGACAACTGAATTAAATAAATGCCTGGAGAGGGAGATGAGGCGAATCCTTCCTGCAACAGATGGGACATTAATACCCTGTAAAGTACAGTACAGTAAACATGTCCTAAAACTGTACCAACAAACCTAACCTAACCTGTAACTATAGATAACATCTTAGACATGTGCTGTTAATATCACATGTAACTTTAGTAGGTGTTTTTTAGTTGATGATACAGTACAAGCCCCACCCCCCTTGCAGCTCAGTGGCTCATACATAATGTTCAATTAATATTGATGTATCACAAATACATTCATATGTAACTGTTAAGGATACTGAGTTCTGGTTCATTTTAATGCCTAATTTAATGTACTGTATGTAAAGATATAACTGCTTGAAAACATTAACTTTTTAAGATGAGCAGAAAAAACAACAACATGGAAATAAAGAATATTTACTGTTAAAGTCTCAAACAAATTCAAGTTTTGGGAGAAGGGAGATTCTTAGCCTCACACCAACAGCTTTGAAAAACACACACAATAGTTATTAATAGTGAAACCTCTATTTAACACACTATAGAGATGAAAGTCCATTATATCAAGGGTCTTGCTAGATGTGAAACCCCCACATAACGGATTATAGAGGTGTAAGTTTGGTTTGTGGTTATATTAGGAAATGTTTACTTGGTACAGTATTTTAATTACTAAGCATTATCTAGAGTGGTAAATAAATGGTGGCGAAGGTGTGGCTATTGGGGGAGGCTGGAGGCCACGTTAAAAAAAAAAAAAAAAAAAATAGATGTACAGTACTAGAAGTTTGTGACTCAATTTCTTTTATTAATGGGGTAAAAAAAATATTTATTTTCTATAAAACAATTCGCTCAGGTTGCCGGTTAAGGGGTGCAGCAATTTGTGAGGAAACAGCTGTTCTTATCATTACTGTATTGTAATTTTTAAGAGGTGACAACTTTTTATTTTAATTACAGTACAATACACTATAAATATTTTTTCAAATTTTTCTCCATTATCATAAATCACTTGTAGTGGGCATGGCATGAGGGATGTGGGAAAATGAGTGATAAAACTGGGTGAAAACTGATCATACGACACTAAAATGATGTCTCTATGTGCTTTGTACGTGAAGAAATTAATTATTTACTGTAAATACAAAAAAATAAAAAATCTGCCAAATCAGCCGAGTTGTCACCTGCTCAGTTTGTTT
The DNA here is from genome assembly GCF_018991925.1 of Homarus americanus. NCBI lineage: Eukaryota > Metazoa > Arthropoda > Malacostraca > Decapoda > Nephropidae > Homarus > Homarus americanus. The sequence goes on from NW_024737097.1 coordinate 15,456,647, forward strand.
CCAACCGACCCGATGGTCTGAGTGTACTGTACTCTCACAAAAAAGTAAAATTACACCATAACACATCAACAGAGCTGCTTTCATTGGTTACCAGATATCAAAACTAAGTACCGGTACCGTCTTATATGGCGGGGGTCTGGGGGATCTACTCTCGCAGTTACCGTAATAATAAGAACATGTGAAAAAAAAAGAAAAGAATGAAATCGAATAACTCCTTCTGGTGGCAGAGGTGTTCTCCACTGAAACCTTAATGGGGTCGTAACATTCCTCACCTAAGGCATTTAAACACGATATTCTATTCTTGAACCGTTGGTGAGTCAGGGCCTTCAGGAGTGGCTTAACTAGCGACTCTGACTGCATGTGGAACTTCTCTCTGGTGGCCCTGGTGTAGGCCCTCACACACTCGCTCGCCGCCTTCCTCACATCTGGACTACGATCGACCACAGACTCCTTGAGAATATTGACCACATCATTCATATAAGGAATCATCTTGGCCTCGAATTTTAGAGTTAAACCCATGATGATATTAACCAACAGCAGTCTGACATCTTCACTCTCCTCCATCACAGGAACAACCCCGAGTCTATGATGAATAACAGGGATAATATCAACTAACTGACACTCAGAAACAACACATTCATCAATAAATTTTAGGAGAATAATGGAAACCTTCATTCTAATCACTTCAGACGGATCACCCAGGCTGGTTACCAACAAACTTAAGGAAAACTCGAGAATCTTATCTAATTTCCCTTTATCCACACTTTCCTCATCTTCAAACACTAATTTATAATATTCATCAAATGCCTTTTTTCTCTTGGCTTTGTTAGTATGCTGTAAGTCACTTAAAATGGTGTTAAAGTGTGAGAAAGATCCACCAGCATCCTCGGTCGCCATGGCAGCACCTGAAGTAAACAACTGGGTCCTGTACTAACTGCTTAAGTAATATACCATGCCAAGATATAAGGGTCTATTGCTGATAAAAACGACTAATGAAACAATATAATTATGTGAATATATAATAAAACATATTGTACTTTAAAGGTATCACAAATACCAGTCTAAAAAAGTGAAAATATGAGTAACGTAATAAAAGAAAACTTGTAAGTGTTTCGTATAAATGGGACACTTACCTAAGTTGTATAGAAGCAAAATTGTTATAATTAATTAAGAAATAGTCAGTCAGTCCAACGTCAAATTACTGTAACATTTATTTAATTACTACTGCAAAATAATGCAATGATTACCCTAAAATATGAATACAATACCCAAAGAAATCCTTGATTACCCTAGATTTGGCAAAAGTTTGGTTTATCCTAAATTGCACCCTGAAGAAGGCTTGATTACCCTAAAATAGGGCATTTACCCTGAAGCACATTTATTGGCTCTAGTGCCACTTCCCCTGATTCGGATTTATCTTGTTATAATAATAATAATAATAATAATAATAATAATAATAATAATAATAATAATAATAATAATAGTAATAATAATAATAATAATAATGATAATAATAATAATGATAATGATAATAATAATAATCTTAAGACTTTATATGTAGTTAAAATTAATTCTATATCAGTGGTGACTCGTGACACGTCAGGGTGGTGGCAGCGATGGTGACATATCTACGTCACATTCACCTGGATACATCAAAGGGAAAGTAGATTTTGGATCAGAACGAATGTATTGTTCGTATAAATAATTGAAGTTGATAATGTATGTATTTTATATAATTATGAGTAATAATTCACGCACAAATATTAGTATCTGTACAAAAATTGGCAGCGCGACAGCCATACAGGACCTGGACGTGTGCTTGTGTGGGGCTCTCGACGACTGGTGGACTGGCTGATCACTCCTTGCCACGTCTTCACACCACACTTACGACACCCAGGTTGGGACTAGTGAATACCATACTACACCCCAGCCTCTGTCTACAGGGTAAAGTATGTGTCACTTGGAACGTGTGTTATGGTTTATGGCGTAACATTGTGTTAGTTGTGTGTTGTTAAGAACATAAGAATGGAGGAAACTGCAGCGGGCCTATTGGCCCATACTGGGCAGTCCCGTTTACACCCAACCCCTATTACTCATATAAGCATCCAACCTATGTTTGCATTTAGAAGTGTTTATGTGTGTGTGTGATATTTATTGGTGTTCTTTTGGCAGGTGCAAGTTTGGTAACTTGGGTAAAAGGGTTAAATTTGCATTTTCAACCAATATGGCTCTCGAGTTGAGCAGTGAGTTTTTCCGAAAGGTTTGACAATTTTAAGACAATATTCTTCCGTGACATTTCCCTCATAAAATACTTAAATATACCGGGGGAAGGGGGCTGGGTAGGTAGGTAGGTAAGGTAATTTGTACCTTAGGTCATCTGTGAGGGAAACGTCACAGAAGTGTCTTGAAAAGGGCAGTTTTATTGGTATTATTTTACTTTCGGATATAGCGCCCCCGAAAGTTATAAGCTACTGAACATTTAGATCTTACTATTCTGAGCATTTTGAACCCCATATATACATGGCGGAAATAGATAATAGCGACACAATATAATTTAATTGATTTTAAGTAGTTTTCAGTGTTCATCTCTGAGATGTTATCATGCGTAATGCTGACCAACGTCATCCAGTCGTGACCAATGAGGTATTGATATCATCACGCGATTTTTTCTCGACCAATCACATTTATTTTTTTTCAAAGGAAACAGCCTGGGTATGATTTTAGTTTCATTGACCAGTTTCACAATGGCCGTGGTGGAGGTTGGTTGTCGTTTGGGTATTTTTGCGTTTACACATTCCACATTCCTACCACTAATCTATCATCATATTCTAATAAGACTTCTAATTATATTTTAATTTTCATCTATTACATTACTGTCGCAAATGTATAATAACGGAGATAGCATATCCAAAATTTTCTCTATTTTCTTCCATTAATCTTCTGCCATTATCGCCTACCCCACCTCCCACACTGCGCGTCTCCTTCATAAATCATCATGCGCATGCGTTCCCGTACACGACCAATCGAAAGCGTTTTTTTTTTTTTGCAACCAATTAAAATAATTTGTGGTTTAATTCGCGGTATTTTTGGCCCAATCAAAATCAATTTTTATTTTGGGTCTCGTACTTCGAAATTCACATTCATTTCCGACCATATGTCTGCGATTGGTGTCACTTCAATTATATGGAGCTGATTGAGAGTTTTGGGGAAAAAACGAAGAAACTGTAGTGGACGTTAGACAACATTAATATCTCGATACCCCTACAAAACTATAGCATTTTTTCGATCACAAGGTGTTCTTCCAACCTCAGTAAAGTGTCCTAAGTGCAAGACAATGTAAATATCGCAAAGAACAACAAATGTGGCGATGTTTAAGAATCTCAGAATCCAACGACAAACAAGAACCAGCTCAATAAGGTAAGAAATAGGCGATTCCATCATATGGTGAGAGTCAATTAAGTTAGGTTTGTTTTTTTGTTTTTCTAGTGTGCTTTGGTGTATTTTTCATTCGCTTAGAAAAATATGTTTTTGACTTTCTAACAGTGGGAGGTGGAAGTGCAAATTTACCGTCGTTTGTGCTCCTACGATTATTTTAAGTTTATTGCAGAGTTTTACGAGAAAGACGATTATTCTATCCAATTCTTACGTATCCTTGGTCCTTCCACTTCTAAGTTTTTTTTTTATTTTATTTTTTTTTGTCACTCCCCTAATCTTGTGCAAGGTGAAGCACAGAAGCACTTACAGCACCCAACTGGGAAGCATGCTAAGTTCATGCTTGCCTCTATGTCTCATGAGTTAATGGCATAGAAGCCTGAAGGGTCATAGGTTTTTTTTTTTGTCAAGGGCGTAGAAGCCTGAAGGGTCATAGGTTTTTGTCAGCAAGTTATTGGAAGCTCTAACAACTTTCCCTGAATATGAATTCGTACTTTTTCGATTTACAACATGTACCTACTTTACTGCTAGGTAAGCAGGGACCAAGGGGGCTAGGAAGTATGTCCAAACAACTTTCCACCGGCCCGGGAATCGAACCCATGGTATCTCGCTTGCGAGGCAAGAGCGGTACCGCTCTACCACCAGCCCCCTTTCTAAGGTATTGTATTTTCGAACCACACGTGAGGTCATGTAATTCACCCCTTCTCTCAGCTGCTTTTTCAAACTATCAAAGTTTGCCCTTCTGAAATCTGGGACTTTAATGGAATTTTCCTTGCAACTGCCATTAAATTCTAATTGGAATCTTATTTCTTTGTGATATCTGTTGGCAAGTTCGTTCCCTACCTCGACATTACTGAAGTTTTCTCTGTTTGATCTAACTAAATCAAGTACTGAATATTATTACCCCTGGTGGGTTCGGTTATATGTTGACTTCGGAAACAGTCCTGGATTCTTTCAAGAAAATCCTCTGATTCTGAGTTATCCGTAAGGTCGATCCAATCTATTTGGCGAAATTTAAAGTCGCCTACTATACAGACTTTGCTGTGTATGGAAGCCCTGCTCATTTCATCCCAAATAAGTCACTCATTAACCTTATCAAGATTAGGAGGTCTATATAAGAACATAAGAATGGAGGAAACTGCAGCGGGCCTATTGGCCCATACTGGGCAGTCCCATTTACACCCAACCCCTATTGCTCATATATCCATCCAACCTATGTTTGAAGCTATCCACCGTATTCAAGTTAATGATGATATTTGGTAACTTGTTCCACATGTCCACTCCTCTATTTCCAAACCAATGCTTACCTATTTCGTGCCTAAATCTAAATTTGTCTAATTTAAAATCATTGTTACGAGTTTGCTCCTGGTTGGATAGTTTAAGTACGTATCTTTGTAATGGCCCCTTTGTTCAGCCCTGCCTTCCACTTATACTCCTCTATGAGGTCGCCCCTCACTCTACGTCTTGAGGGTGTGCAAATTAAGATGCTTTAACTTGTCTCTGTACACAAGGTTCCTAATGCCCGGGATTAGCCTTGTCATTCTCCTCTGAACTCTTTCCAAGGATTCTATATCCATTCTGTAATACGGTGACCAGAATTGAACTGCATAATCCAAGTGAGGTCTCACAAGCACAAGATATAGTTTTAGGATGACATCGCTAGTCCTGTAACTAACACTCCTTTGTATGAACCTAAGTACTTTATTAACCTTGTTTCGAGCAAATACACATTGTTTACTTGGCATAAGATTACTACATATCATTACTCCTAAATTTTTCTCGCAGTCGGATTTCTCAATAACATCGTTGTTCGTCTGGTATCTGGTTTCCCTGTTTACATCTCCTATACTGAGTACAGTGAGTTCTGCTATAACGCGTGTTTTGATAACGCGAATTTGCTCTAACGCGATTTATGAATTAGGAACGATATTTGTATAACGCGAACGCTTGTTTGCTATAACGCGATTTTTGCTTACTATTTCTCCAATTTTGTGGTACAATATTAACTGTGAATATAGTAAAGAAGAATATCAACAAGAAGCGTTCTGGTGATAGAATTCCCGGTGATGATCGTAAAAGAAAGGATATAACACTTGAAGAGAAGCTCGATTTTATCAACCTCAAAATCACCCTTCTCCCCCATCAAGTAAAGTGTTACATTTACTGTATGATTTCATTATTAGATATGAATGTAACATTTATTTAGACTGTGCTATCCTTTGTGTTAGGCTAACTACTAAATTTTTTCGATTTCGAGTAATCTGCACCTAACCCTATTTTCTCCATAAGCCCTGTTATTTCTATTACGCGATTTTCTATAACACGATATTTTACAAGAACACAATTATCGCGTTATAGCAGAACTACCTGTACTTTACATTTGTCCACATTGAATTTCATCTGCCATTTTTTAGACCATTTGAAAAAATTTGTTTAGATCTTCCTGTAGTTTTAATTACATGCCCTATTTTAGTGTCATCAGCAAATTTATTTATGTTGCTGTCTACGCCGATATCTATGTCGTTTATGTATATGTAATAAATAATAATGGTCCAGGGACTGTCAGTTGGTTGAAAATGTTCAAAGGAGGGCCACCATACTGGTGCCTGCACTTCGGCACCTCTGCTACCCGGAGAGATTGGAGCGCCTGAACTTGCCTAGGTTATACTCCAGACAGGCAAGGGGTGACCTAATTGAGGTATATAAACATCTCAAGGGGCACTACTCAGTCGAGTGTCCTTACTTGGAGCTGGCAGATGCTCGCCCCACAAGGGGTCACAGTAGAATTCACATTCTTGTTTACCAGCAAGTCAGGTTAGTGGAATACCCCTTCATCCTGCCATAATTGCCATTGCAATATTTGAACATTGGCCTGATCATATACAGTAACTGATAAATCTGAAGGACAATGTCGCATGATGGCTGGTGCCAATGGGGCTACACATTTTGTGGCCAAAGAGTAAAAACTGCAAGATAAGATATAAGAGATACTTGTACAGCAAGATATAAGAGATACTTGTACAGCCTTTGATAATGAATGGACAAATTGTGTGCAGTACAAGCCTCTTTACTTGGGCACTCCAGAACCTACAACTCTTTATGTGTGAAAATCACGCTTGAGTTGATTGAGGACATAGTGTAGAAGAAGACTCAGTAAGTTACATTTCAGTCATTTAATATAGAATTATGTCTCTTTATTCACTTAAATCAACAAGCTTCAGGTATCAGCTTCTTTATGTTTTATCGTGATGTCTCCAAGTATATGTGCACTTACTTGACGCAGTACTGTACAGCTTATTTATGACTCACTAGTGAGTGAGGAGGAGAAATGGGAGGTTATTCGGCAGGCAAAAAACTTAGCAAGGAGCGAGGCATTTCGGAGTGTATTCATTCACCCAGATCATACGGTAATGCAGAGGGAACAGCACAGGAAGCTCCTGCAGGGCTTGAAGCAGAGAAGGGAGGAGTCGAGGAGGAGCAGGGACGGGTGTAAATGGGTTGTATTCAGGGAGAGAGTGGTGGAAGCAAGTGTGCCGACACAGGGCAGGGGGACAGCAGCGCACCCTCCACTCGCTCTACCCCCTGCCCGGGAGGTGGCACCACTTCCGCCTATCAGCCGGGAGGAGGCAACCGCCTTGTAAACAATGACATTTCTAACCACACCCTGCAAAATACAGTGTACTTAGCAAATGCTGCAGCTTCTGAGAATGAGGGGGGTTACTACTAAGAGCAGAGATGTTACCGAGAACAAATTCTGGCTTGAATGTCATGTGCACTAATACTGACACGTTCCTTGATAAGAGAGAGGAGTTTGAAACACTACTGAAGGTACACCAACCAGATATTGTGGGAGTTGTAGAACTGTTGTACAAGAACAGGAGAATCGACCCAGAGGAATGTGAGTTCAGTATTGCTGGATATGACTCATTTACAAACCTTTCTCAAGAAACTTGCAAGAGGGGTGTGGTTATTTATGCTACTGTAGGCAAGACCTTAGAGCCAGCCAGGCTAGAGTACAGAGAGGATGTTTTTGAAGAGTCCAAGTGGTGTAAAATTAAATTAAAGGGAGGGGGACTTACTTATCGTCGGGTGTATCTACAGATCCCCAAACTGTGGCCCACTAAATCAAAGGAACTTAAGAGCCATAATAGACAACTCGGCAATGCTCAACCCTAGCCACCTCCTTATCATGGGGGACGTTAACTATGGCGACATTGACTGGAGAAACGAGTTCATCCCAAATGACTTGAATAACCCTGTTACTCTTTTTGTAGAAACTCTGAGAGATTATTTTCTGTTCCAACATGTTAGAGACCCGACACATTACAGAGGGGAGCAAACACCCAAGCCATTAGACCTCATCACAACAAACGAGGAGGGTATGGTGGCCAAACTGGAACACCTTGCCCCAGTTGGCACCAGTCACCATATAGTGTTGTCATTCAGATTTAACTGTTACCTAGTTCAAGATAAGGCCAAGGTGCAAATATTACAGGGGAAATTACAATGGGATGAGGGAAGAGGTGAGGGGTATTCACTGGCTTGACTTATGAAGGCACAAGAATGCAGACACTACGCTGAATATCATAAACAGTAAAGTGACCCATTTGATCGATAAGTATATACCCAAGATCAAACCCAGTGCTTCTAGGAATACGAGGGGATACCTACAGTTGAATCATGACGTGGTCGACAAAGTTAAGAAGAAAACCCAGAAATTCAAGACGTGGGTTGGGTCAAATGATGAGCAGGACAGGAGGATGTATGCAAGAGCCAGAAACCAAGCAAAGATAGAATGTAGAAGGGCTGAAAAGGAGTTCCAGAGGCTGGTTGCAAGCGAGGTCAAGTCAAACCCAACGGCGTTTTACGGCTATGCAAAGTCGAAATTAAAAACGCGAGTAGGAATATCAGACCAGACAGGATAAAGCCGAGGCATTGAACACCTTCTTTTCCTCGGTGTTCACAAGAGAGGATGCGATTAACCTTCCTGCGTTTGAGGACAGATGGTTCGACACAGCATTGACCCACATTGTGTTCACAGAAGAGGTTATAAAAAATAAACTGTCAAAGCTGAAGGTCCATAAGAGTCCCGGCCCTGACATGGTGCATCCTAGAGTGATAAGAGAGTTGTGCAATGAGCTTGCCGAGCCCCTGAAGATCCTGTTTTGTAAATGTCTGGATGAACAAAAGGTCCCCAGTGAATGGAAAGTGGCTAATGTGAGTCCTATCTGCAAGAAGGGCGATCGTCTCTCCACGAACAACTATAGACCGGTGATCTTGACCAATATAATATGTAAAGTACTTGAGAGTGTTATCAGAGATGCCGCAATGGAACATCTAATACGAAACAACCTTGTAAAGGATTGCCAACATGGTTTTATGCCGGGGTGCTCCTGCTTAACACAATTGCTCAAGGTATTGGATATTTGGACCCATATTCTGGAACGGGGTGGTAATATCGACAATATTTACCTAGACTTTGCCAAGGCTTTCGACAGTGTACCCCACGAAAGGCTGAAAATCAAACTGGAAGGGTATGGAATTCGGGGAAATGTCCTGGCGTGGATAGAAGACTTTCTACATGACTGCAAGCAGTGTGTGGTGATTAATGGCACGAAATCATCATCCGTACCTGTCACAAGCAGGGTACCACAGGTATTGGGCCCGCTGTTGTTTGCTTGTTTCATAAATAACGTGCCTGACGTTGTACACTCCTCCATACAAATGTTTGCTGATGACGCCAAGTTATTTCGGGAAATCAAGAACCAAGCGGACTGTGAAGAGCTGTAGAAGGACCTTTGTGGGTCCAAGAATGGTCGAAGAAATGGCTGCTGAGATTCAATGTCACGAAGTGTAAGAGGATGCACTTGGGGCGTACCAACGGTAAGGAGGCGTATCATATGTCCCAACAGGATGAAGAAACTGCACTATTTGAGACAATGTGAGAAGGACCTAGGTGTGTATGTTGACAATGAACTGAAGTTCTCGGGCCTTTGCGAGAAGAAGGTAAATCAGGCAAATAAATTATTGGGTCTTATAAGGTCGTTCAGATATCTAGACGGTCCGTCCTTCGTAACGATCTTCAAGAGTGAAGTGCTTCCCCATCTGGAGTACTGTCACCCCGTCTGGTCCCCGAGATATACTAGGGACTATCAGTTGGTTGAAAATGTTCAAAGGAGGGCCACCAGACTGGTGCCTGCCCTTCGGCACCTCAGCTACTCTGAGAGATTGGAGCGCCTGAACTTGCCTAGCTTATACTACAGACGGGCAAGGGGTGACCTAATTGAGGTGTATAAGCATCTCAAGGGGCACTACTCAGTCGAGTGTCCTTACTTGGAGCTGGCGGACGCTCGCACCACAAGGGGTCACAGCTCATGCTTGAAGAAGCCGCAAGTCTAGAAAGGTGTGAGGGCAAACTTTTTTGGAGTGAGAGTTGTGAACTCTTGGAACAATCTACCAGCTCTTTCAAGACAAGACTTGACCAACACTGGAGCAGGTGCAGGTACATTCAGGAGCCGGTGCATGCCCAGTACTTGCCAACAGTGCATAACAGATGTAACCGATCGTCCAAGCGGCTAACGAACCGATCTTTTGGTGAAGAGGATAAAAGAAAAGGAAAAGTATTCAGTGACGTAATTGATCATCCAAGCGGCTAATGAGCCGATTAGTGGTGAAGAGGATAAAAGTAAAAAAAAAAAGTCTTTAGTGTTATGTTGATAGAATATATTACTTTACATGTAATTAACATTCTCCATTCCTTTTGTAATGAAAGTGGATCACCTAAGGATTATCCATCCCAAATTATTTCACCTTAAGATTAAATAACCTTAAGCAAACCTAACCCCATCTCCCAAATAGGCTGGGATGGAGAATCTTAAGGCAATTCATTAAATTAATTAAACTAAATTTTATTATGATACATTCATTACAGGTCAGGATCACAGATACATTCTGCAGCCATTACTACACATGCCTAGTAATTGTCAACAATGTGCAACAATTGTGACCAACCACCTAAATGGCTAACTGAGATGGCTGTTGGTGTTGCTTCTACGACTACTGATGTGATTGGTTGAAGGGCCTATACTAGTTCTGTATGTGTTCATAGTGTTTCACAACTATGCAACATAGCTGGGAGTACAAGTACTGTACTGTACTCTATGGTGGTACAACTGTATCGCACATAACTCTTACTAATATGTCAAGGGTTCAAGCCTCGGCCCGCACACGCAAGAAGGGGGTTATCCTGTGTGACCCTACCAAATATCTCAGGTTTTCCAGTCCCAAGTTTTCTCCTGGAGACCAACCACCTGAATGACTAGTAAGCTGATAAGTGACGAAAATTATTAAAAAGACACACACACACACACACATCCTTGACCACCGAAGGGTCAAGACGTACCTGGCGCTCCTCTCGGAGCAGCCAGGTCAACTGTTAAGTTGGCCCATACCAACCCCCTCCCCTGAACCCTCCTCCCCACCGGAATATCAACAAGTTCTCGCCAGAAGTTACAATTTCATTTGGAAAGGAACGGAACCAGTGTTAAACAGGTGAACAGTGGTGAACAGTGCTTAAGTCAGTGAGAACAACTCAACGGTAACAGTCGTACCCAAGTTAACCTTCACACAGTGAGGTCCCAGGTACCCAGTGATAGCGGCCCTTGAGACCCAACAATAACCACCGATGTGTTAATCCGTCTACGATAGGAAGGACTGGGACCACACCTCACTCATATAACACCATCTGTGAGGGAATTACTACACCACATGTCCCTCATAACACCATCTGTGAGGGAATTACTACACCACGTCAAGTCCCTCATCACACCATCTGTGAGGGAATTACCACACGTGAGGTCCCTCATAACACCATCTGTGAGGGAATTACTACACCACGTCGGGCCCCTCAGAACACCATCTGTGAGGGAATTACTACACCACGTGATGCCCCTCATGACACCATCTGTGAGGGAGTTACTACACCACGTGAGGCCCCTCATAACACCATCTGTGAGGTAATTACTACACCACGTGAGGTCCCTCATAACACCATCTGTGAGGGAATTACTACACCACGTGAGGCCCCTCATAATACCATCTGTGAGGTAATTACTACACCACGTGAGGCCCCTCATAATACCATCTGTGAGGTAATTACTACACCACGTGAGGCCCCTCATAACACCATCTGTGAGGGAATTACTACACCATGCCAGATCCCTCATAACACCATCTGAAGGAACTACTACACCACGTGAGGTCCCTCCTAACACCATCTGGGAGGGAGTTACTACACTACGAGTTTGCTGTTTAACACCTACATTAATCTGTATGTTCACTGCATGTTCCTTTACCTTTCTATAATGAAGGCTTTTGTTAAACCACCAATGAATGTAATAAGTCATTAGTGTCCAATGTATATTTTCAGCCTTCGGGCTGCAGAATTTTTTCAATAAACCGTTAATTATTATTATTATTATTATTATTATTATTATTATTATTATTATTATTATTATTATTATTATTATTATTAGAGTTGGTCAGTTCTTTATTATATAATGGCACTGTTGGCAAGAAGTGGACATTTGTAACCATATGCTCTTTGTCGCTGATAGGCCAGTTAACTGCTTGGCCAGTTGGTCATGACTATTATGCACTGTTGGCAAATGCAGGGCTGATTGGGTGTGTACAGGCTTTAAAATGTACCAGAACATGAATCGATGTTTTTCTTGTTGAAGTCCTCAAATGAGTTTACCCTCGATGCCATCACAACACTGGCAAGATTTTACATCAGTTACTCCAAAGAAGTTTGCCCTTACAGATGTATATACTTGAGGCTTTTTTAACTTGATGCTGTGACTGCTAGAGGGGCAGGCAACTGCTAGCTCCAGAAATGGGCTCCTGAATATACTGTACAAGAACATATTTCATTGTTGGTCAAGGCTGGACTTAGAGAGTTAACACTTGGTGCTGTCACAACATTCTCTGGTAGGACATTTCAAGAGTTGACATTTCTTACTTAAAATAAGTTACCCCTGGCAGCTTTAACTTGAGGCCATGACCCTTAGTGGGGTTGTCAAGCACATAGTCCATTAGATTGAGCAATGTTTTTTTGAGGTTAAACTGGTGTTATATCGCCCCTCGTCTTCTGTAATATTGTACAATATAAAGTTTGACAAGTAAATGGTTTACTGTTTGGTTTTAAAGTTAATGAAAAAGGGTTGTGCACAGCTGTGACTATTTTCTTATACAGTACTCCTGTTTAAAACAAATGTAAACCATTTTAATTTTTTATTTGTCAGGAACATAAGTCCTCTATCACTTCACTTAACCCCCTAGCCCCAGGCTAGGGTGCCGCTGGCCGTGTCCCCTCCACGTGGGGGTAAATCAAGAAGAATCAAAACTTTTCCAAAAATAATTTTTAGCCCTTTTAAATGATAAAACAATAAAAAAAGAAGTAAGAAAAACTATATATTGACCCTCTAGAAACTTCTCTGGGACAGTGTTGTTTTGACAGCTGATGCTCGTGGTAGCTATGCACTTACAGGCCATTTTCTGCTTGCCTTTACTATAAATACCGGTAATTCATTTAGAATATTTTATTTGCATTATTTTTCATAAAAGTGCTCGGCAACACACACGCAGTTGGTCACCAGGCTGTCTGGCTGTCTTTGTGTTTGGTAGACCAAGTAATATATAAATGATAATAATTCCACAAATAAATACAGAAAACTGTGAGGGCAAACTTTATCGGAGTGAGAGTTGCGAACAGTCTACCAGAGAGTGTTGTGACGGCACAGTGTGAGCTCTTTCAAGACCAGACTTGACCAACACTGGAGGAGGTTCAGGTACATTCAGGAGCCAGTGCATGCCCAGTACTTGCCAACTGTGCGTAACAGAGACGTGACCGATTGCCCAAGCTGCCAATGAGCTGATCAGTGGTGAAGAGGATAAAAGTAAAAAGTATAACATAATCATAGCATTATTTTCCAGTAATTCTACACTACAATACAACTACACTACTTTTAGCAATACAGTATTACTTTGATACAACATAATAAAAAGGACAAACAATGAAAATGAAACAAATAAAAGTACATAATTACGTTCAGGAAGCTTCCCTGTGGCCGAGCGTGTGGTGTGACAGGCAAATGGTCACACTGGAACCTGATAACCTACGCTGGGCATTTAAACAGTGGCGGTAAAAGGCGCGTGTTCTGGAATGTCACCCGAGGCATAAGGGTTAATGTGACAAAATTATATGTGGATATCAATTATAAAAAATTTCAGCTTCAAAAGTGTGACTTGTAGCATATTTTGTGTAACACTGTAGTAATGTGCATTAATCTTCTTTACCAATAGACCTGGATATATTGGTAGAATGAAAAAGACTAATACTGTATTGTTGCAAAAGTTGTTATTGATGAAAATTGTTTACATTTGTATAACTGGCAGTACGTATTGTTGATGAAAATAATTCTACACTGGGCAGCACCGAGCATCAGTCAGGGAGGTAATTATTGAGGAACTAAATTCAACAAATTAATAATCAGTAAAACACAAATTAAGTACAGCTACTCCCCGACTTACGACCACTCGGACATAAGACCGCCTCGGTCGTGCCAAAATTTTGTCAAATTACATATTTTCGAGTCCCAACGTCAGTGATTGAGCTGTGTACTGAAAAAATTTTCGTTTGTAATTCACTCTAACGTGGCTGGCAAGCTTAAAAGTGAGAGTTTTGTGGTGCTGAGAAGAAAAAGAGATGCCCATTTTAGATTTTCTATGTATTATTTAAGCATTTTCAACTTACGACCATTTCGACTTACGACTTGGATTTGTGTCCCTAACCCCGTCGTAAGTCGAGGAGCAGCTGTATATGTAGCCCGTTGTGTTAAATGTAATAATTAGTGTACTGGGAGGTGTAATATTAGAAGAGGTAACCCTAAAATTAAGATTACTGTCATTTTCAGGTACTGTGGTCCTTGAGCCACGCTACTTCAGGAAGTTAGACACCATGCCTTATATTGATGTGATGATGTCACGTTTACTTAAAGTGCTGGAGAAAACTAACAATATTCGTAAACTGGTGGCCTTACATGAGCCACCTCATACCACAGAGGAAGCTTTTTCATTCCTTTGGGGTCTGGAAGAAGCCCACCAGGTTTTAACAACAGTCTTTCATTCATCTGGCAAGTCTGAAAATCATGCCGCTGCTTACCGTGGACAAGGTGACATAGCTTACATGCAGCACCACTTGGATGAGGCTCTAAAGTTTTACAATTTGGCAATTTCATCAGCACCACACCCAGGTGCTGAGGGAAGAACTCCAGCTCATGGTAGTGACACTGAAGAAAATGTCAACAGCTTTAGTTCAGGAGAATATAAGGAGTTGGCTCAGGCCTATGAGGCACGATCAGTAGTCTTGTATGCCATGAAGCAGTATGGCAAGTGTTCAAATGATGTTGATCTGGCATTTCATTTTGGATGTTCACGACCTTCTTTCAAGAAATTGTTAGACATGAAGACCAAGTGTCAAAAATTTACATCAGCTGGTAAACAAGGGACAGCTAAGGCTTTTTTAGACTCCAATGAATTATCTTTTGCTTATGAAACTCCAAAGCCACCAACACTAGCCAAGCCAAACCCAGCCATGCCATCACTAAGCAGTGCTGTTGAACTGGCCTTCACACAGTGCCAGGGACGGCACCTCCTTGCTAAACATGACATTAATCCAGGTAAGGCAATAAATAATGTCTTTGAGGAACATACAATAAATTGATGAGTAAATTATAAAGTAAGAAAGAAGATGAATATTTAATGGGACACTAACTTTTTTAACTCTTTCAATACTGTAATTTTAGAAGGAAAAAAGTACTCTGTGTACAGTAGTTAATTTAGACATCAGTAATTTCACTTTTGCACTGTATTGTATTAGGAATTTGTACAGGCCAATGTGAGTGTGTATTTGATGTTTAAACTCTTGTTGAGATATTTTGGTAATAAGATTTTTCTCTGTAGAATTATCACAGCAGAGTTTATTTTTGCTTGAGTTTGGAAACTTCATCATCTCCTATTGTTGTTCTGAATATTGTACTCATTATTTCTTTAGTTTTAATGATTTTTTTTTTTACAGGTGAGGTAGTGGCTGTAGATGAAGGTTACCTCAGTTTAGTGATCCCTGACCAGTGTAAGAGTTATTGTACTGTCTGCCTGACAAGGTGCCTGGCTCCACTCCCCTGCCCAAGTTGTAATCTGGTAAGTGTATTTATCATGTTCATTTATGTCTGGACAAAACACCAATTTATGTACTTGATTTGTTTTATCAAGATTTAATGTAGCTTATGGAATGAAAAGATTTAAATTTACACTTAAGATATAAAATTAAGTTCAGTTTCTTATTGGTTAATGTCTTATCCTTCTTTAACAGCACAGACCACTTCCCATCATTAATTTTGTTACTTTTGACTCTTCATAAACATCTTCCCCTCAAACCTTTATCTGACTTTTACTTTTGCCAACAAGTCTCTTGTTCCTTCTAGAACAATAACAGCACTGACTAGCTCTTGACACTCTTGGGTAGGTGCTCTCTCACGAGACACTCCTGGTCTGGCCTGTTACCTCACCACACGAGAGATAATTGTATGTAATGAGTCATAACAAGGTTGCTATTTGAAATAAAATGATGGGATTCTTTGCATTTGCATCTACAAACAGTTTTATGAGTAATCACGATAAAATAATTACGTAAGCGCGACTAGAGCACAACATTTTTGTGTATGCATATTTTCAGCCCATTCACTATCCTTGCGGTGGATTGTATTTTCATTCAGTAGGTCATGCTAGGCTTATATTAGGCCTAAGAGACCCTGATTGGACAACCATAATTTTGAGAATCATGCCATGTGTCTTTTATTTTTATCTTTAGTTAACTATTTTTTTTCCTAATTTACTGTGGATTTATTTTAATATTTTAGACAATCAATAATTTTGTTGTTACTTTTTACTTGGTGTACTTGAGTAGTTATGAATGAGATAGTTTTTTTTTTACTTTTACTTGAGTACATTGAACTTTGGATACTTTTACTTCGGTAACCTTTTGCCAATTGTAACAATACTTTTACTTACTGTATTTTATGGCATATAAGACACACGGCCATATAAGACACACACCACCTTTTAGCAGGGGGTATTTAGGAGAAAAACTTTAGTGTGTATTTTCCTCCTGTAGCCTTAGTTTTCTTAAAACAATATATACAGTACCAGTAAATGTGAGGAATAAATAAAAAAAATAACAATAAATAAGTTACAACAAAAATTCCTCTATTGCCAAACCAGAAAATAAAATTCAAATGAAAGTTTAACACAGACGCTATTTGCATATACTATACTGTACTGTACATCTGTCTTCCCTGTTTACCATGGTAACGATGACACTACCTCCGCTGATTCCCTAGCAATGTCCCTTGCCAACCACCCAGTCGTCCTCCCACTCCCCCACCAAGCCAGCTAACTTGTATACAAACAGCAGCTTGGCCCAGTAGCCTGATTATAGAGACGAGTCTAACCTGGCTACAATGCTGCCAGTGATGTTGACAGATGTAAATTTGAAAAGAAAGTTATCTGTAAATCTTCATTTGTATCAGGTATGTATTTGTAGATTGAAAAATATATGTTGCAGGTATGGCATTAATAGATTATAATGCTTGTAAGAGTTGGGTGTCTGCCGTACACATGTTAATCCTCTTAGGTTATCATGATCAGTACAGTACAGATTACTGTAGTAATAGAGCTACTGTACTATTTATATTTACAATAATACAGTAATTTTTTAATTAATTAAAAATAATAATAATGTGTTTAAGTAAGCTATAGCAGATTTTTAATTCTGGAGTTGGGTTAAGTAGATAGCCTACTGAAGACAGCAACAGGGGGATTCATTAGCTTGTAGGAGACCACAACTTCACATATAGGATGCAGGCGTATTTATTTTTAAAAAAATTTCGGACAAAAAAGTGCATCGTGCCGTAAAATACTGTAAGTAACAAAATCCAGTACTTTTTATAACTCTGGGTGCTGGGAATATTTTGAAGTAGCAGCCACAATAACAAGAACCTATCACAGACTGTGCATTTATTAAGAGAATTTGGTTATCAATGTATTTCTTACAAAAAATGTAATACTGTACTGTACTGTATTTATTGAGAAGGAAGCAGCATTTCACATTGCAATGGAGGGGTGTCTCATATGACAATATCAGCAGTTTACTGTACCGTATACCATATGGTTTACCAGTTCTCAAATGGTAAAATAATTTATAGTACAATATGCAAGCTTGAGAGGTATTATCTACCTTATATGATTTACCTATGTCTCGTCACATCTGACTAAAGCAAAATAACTTGCTTTGTTTATTACCTTCCATTCCTATCTTTTATTTTGTTGCAGGTGATATTTTGTAGTGAGGAATGCCGAACACAAGGATTATCGGGATATCACTGGCAAGAGTGCCCTGTCCTGCCAATCTTGACTTCCAATCAATCAGAGATTGGGATAACATTTAAAGTCTTATACAGACTGATGATAAAGACCTCTCATGCCAAGGTGAAGGAGATGATACCACTGCTGCAGTGTGAAGCCAAAGATAAGTCACCTGAAACTCTTGGCTTCCACAAGGAAGGAATCTATGATGTTGGTGACTACAGATCTGTGTACCACTTCGTGAAAAAAAAAAAAAAGCAGGATGTAATGGATATTATTGAACATTATATATTTGCTTTCATTATAACTAAGTGTCTACAACAGAGTGGGCGCTACTTCATCAATGACAACGGTGAAACATTCACTCCCAGCCATGAAGACCTCATCTTGACTGGAAGCACAGTGAGCCATCACTTGAACTGTAAATTGAATAATTGGGACATTAATATATCAAAGGTAACCTTTTCCAGCTTTTATTTATTTATAGTTATTTTATTATCTTTACAGGTCTCTGGTCTTCATGAATGACTTGCTAGATATTGCTAGATACCACTTCCAATCTGCCATTATAAAGGAACTTTTAGCAGCAGGGCCACACTATCCGTGTGAACTATAATTATGCTGCAAAGTTTTATTGCCCATTAGTCTGGATACCAGTCCAGATCAGTCGTTTCTGGGAGCAGCGGGGCTTAACTCCTTCACTACGGCATCACAATTGGTAGTATTTTATGTGGCTAACACCAAAGGATTTTATTAATCACAGAGAGGCCCACGTACAAAAGGAGTTAAGGCTAGGAAATGAAAACTCTATGAAGGTTTACTTCATTTCAAGGCCCACACCAGACTACAGATTATGTGGAACATTTACTTGTTTCAGTCCAGTGATTTTTAAAACTTTTTTGCCCTGACAAATTTTGGAGGAAATTGTTTGCCTTTTTTTTTGTGTGTGTTTTTTTAATGGAATAAGTATCAAAAACATCTAAAAACATAAAAAAAATTTGTGTGTATAAACTCACAGATCGCTTCTATCTGTCTAAATGCCTTTCGCCTTGTGTTAAACATTTACTTTTATATTTATCTTCTTTGCCACTGATCGGCTTGTTAACCACTTGGGCGGTCAGTCATATCTCTGTTACGTACTACTGACAAGTACTGGTTCCTGAAAGTATCTGTACCCGTGCCAGTGTTGGTGAAATCTGGTCTTGTATGAGCTCACACTAGGTGCCGTCACAACACTCTCTGGCAGATTGGTCCAAGAGTTCACAATTCTCACTCTTGAAGAAGTTTGCCCTCACAGTTTTCTGGAATTGTGGTTCTTCAACCTTGAGCTGTCATCCCTTGTGGAGCGGACATCTGTCAGCTCCAGGTACGAACACGTGACTGAGTAGTGCCCTCTGAGATGTTTATAAACTTCAATTAGGTCACCCCCTTGCCCAGCTATAGTACAGTATAAGCTAGCCACTTACAGGCATTTTAATCTCTATTTGGGTAACTGAGGTGATGTAGTGCAGGCACCAGTCTGGTGGCCCTCCTTTGGACATTTACATTCATTTGACAATCTCTCTCATTTATCGGTGACCAGACTATTCATAATATCTTTCTTGGTTCCAAAATAATAGGTAGATTATTAATATGGTGCAAATGGGAATAGGTTCCAGTATTTTGCACTCGTCAAAAATAAACAAAACTTCTATACAGTAATTGTACATGGCACATCATAACGTACAAAACTATATAATTTATGTACAAATATGTTTCCTTCCACTCTGAAATAACCCTATTAATGATGCCAAGAGTTAGATTGGGTGACAGTTTGTGCAGGCAGCCAGAGATGTGTGTGTGTGTGTCCCAGTGGAGGGAGCAGTCGGCTGGGGTAGTGATGCAGAGGCAACAAACTGTACAGGCATTGTAAATAGAAAATAGCTATTTTGAGCCAAGCTAATATTTAGCTAAACATGACATTCAGTGGTGAAGAAAGTAAACTTATATCAGAGGTGCATGCACTGTTAACGTGTTTAAATTGAAAAACTGTAGGTTTAACTAGCTAAGTTGCCAGATGCACGATTCACATACACACCCATGCTCTTCATTTTCCTCCACTAGAGAGAGAAGCAAATATTAGCAAATATTCATTCCATTAAATCAAATTCCCGCTAGAAGGACTTCTGTTACTGTATAAGGAAATAAGGAATGGTTACTGTATGTACAGTCCCCTTCACTAGTGTGTTTGCAGGAACTTGTCATATAAACATTTCCACAAATCATTACATTGAAATATTTGTTTTAACATTGTTTTAATTTGATTCCATAGTATGATTACTATTGTGGGTTTTCTTCTGTCGGTCGAATGTAAACAAATAGCGCTGCCACACTGACAAAACCTGATGAGCCCTTGAGAACACACTAATGAAGGGGACTACATTTGACTGTAATGGTATTAACCCATTGTGTACTCTGTCACTACTGAGCTGAATAAAATCGTCTGGCATTAGCCAAATAGAGCACAATACTAAAGGTAGCATTACTTTTGTGAGGGAGTTAGAGGTGCTCAGAAACTAATATTAAATTGCCCTTTGACCTTGTAGAGTATGAACTTGTCAATTGAAGATAATTTCAACGTTATTGGTAAGTGAGGTGTCTGAGTGCTGGCAGCAACACTCGTGCAGTCTTTGGAAAACACTTGTACTTCTTGTTTTTTACATTTATCCTCTTCACCCCTGATCGGCTCGTTGGCCGCTTGGGGCCATTGGTTACGTCTGTTACGCACTGTTAGCATGTACTGTGCTTGCTCCGGCTCCTGAATGTACCTGAACCTGTTCCAGTATTGGTCAAGTCTGCTCTTGAAAGAGCTCACGCTCGGTGCCGTCACAACACTTTCTGGTAGATTGTTCCAAGAGTTCACAACTCTCACTTCGAAAAAGTTTGCCCTCAAAGTTTTCTGGACTTGCGGCTTCTTCAATCTTGAGCTGTGACCCCTTGTGGGGCGAGTGTCCGCCAGTCTGGTGGCCCTCCTTTAAACATTTTCAACCAACTGACAGTCCCTAGTTTATCTCGGGGACCAGACAGGGTGACAGTACTCCAAACGGGGAAGCACTTCACTCTTGAAGATCGTTACAAGGGATGGACCGTCTAGATATCTGAACGACCTTCTTATAAGACCTAATAATTTATTTTCCTGATTTAAAATCTTCTCACAATGGCCCAAGAACTTCAACTCATTGTCAGCATACACACCTAGGTCCTTCTTACATTTAGTCTCAAATATAGTGCAGTTTCTTCATCCCGTTGGGACATATGATACGCCTCCTTACCGTTGGTACGCCCCAGGTGTATCTTCTTACACTTCGTGACATTGAATCTCAGCAGCCATTTCTTCGACCATTCTTGGAGCTCACAGAGATCCTTCTGCAGCTCTTCACAGTCCATTTGGTTCTTGATTTACCGAAATAACTTGGCTTCATCGGCAAACATTTGTATGACGGCAAACATTTGTATGAAGGAGTACAACGTCAGGCATGTCATTTATGAAACAAACAAACAACAGCAGGCCCAATACACTGCCCTGTGGTACCCAGCTTGTAACGGGTACAGATGATGATTTCATGCCATTAATCACCAAACACTGCTTGCGGTTATATAGAAAGTCTTCTATCCACGCTAGGACATTTCTCCAAATTCCGTACCCTTCCAGTTTGATTTTCAGTCCTTCATGGGGTACAGTGTCGAAAGCATTGGCAAAATCTAGGTTTATTTGTCGATATTACCACCTCGTTCCAGAATAGGGGTCCAAATATCCAATAACTTGAGCAATTGTGTTAAGTAGGAGCGCCCCGGCATAAAACCGGGTTGGTAATCCTTTACAAGGTTGTTTCGTAGTAGATGTTCCATCACGGCATCTCTGATAATACTCTCAAGTACTTTACATATTATGCTGGTCAGGCACACCGGTCTATAGTTATTCGTGGAGTGACGGTCACCTTTCTTGTAGATAGGACTCGCATCAGCCACTTTCTATTCACTGGGGACCCTTTGTTCATCCAGGCATTTACAAAATAGGATCTTCAGGGGCTCGGCAAGCTCATTGCACAACTCTCTTAGCACTCTTATGGACCTATAGCTTTGACAGTTTATTTCTAATACCCTTTTATAATGGTGTTCTTAAGAAATTGTGATCTAACTTACAAAAGATTTTTCAGGAATGGATCCCTTTCATAAATCAGGGAATGTCTTTCCCTAATACCAACATAGAGGACGCTTGTCTTTTTTCCACTGTTTATTTTATATTTTCAGAATTTGTGCTGTCATTACAAAATTTGGAAAGATGTTCATGACATTTTGAAAAACCTGCTTACACTATCACCCCAACCCACCTGAAGAGCAACCCAAACCCACCACAAGCACCCTTAACCCACCCGTTTAAAGGCTTTGCTTGCTGTTCCTGACATTTGATAAAACATGGATCACTTACTCCTAAACCTCGGTTGATTTTCTGGTTGGCTTCTCTTTTGATTAACAAAATATTGGTTTAATGCACAGACTGAACACACTTAAAAAAGTGTTGTGATGTACTAGATCACAAATGACAACTGCTGTACATGTTCCACCCACTTGTAGGTAACAGAAAACATGAATATGTAAATATGTTTATAACTTAATTTTTCTGTAAACTTTAATGTAATGGAGTTCTTTTCTTCCAGATTAACCTGGATAACTGTGAAGATGTTTCATTAGAATTGTTGGGTACTGGAATTTACCCTGCAGTAAGTCTCTTGAACCACTCCTGCAATCCAACATGTGCAGCATTTTACTATGGTAAGACAATAGTTATAAGAGCATTAAAGTATATCCCTGCTGGCACTCCAATAACTTTAAATTATTTATTAATTATGAAAAATGTTAATGTAAAGATAAGGTGGAGGGTCTTGAGAGAAGCATTTAACTTCACTTGCACTTGTGAAGCTTGTGAAAACAACTGGCCAACTCAGGAGGAATTGCCACCAATTCTATTCCTAAAATGTGTTAAATGTAACAAGGCCATAAACTTACAAACAAGGAAATGCTTAGAATGCCAGTTAAACTATGATGAGCCAGAGCTAGTGGCAGGTAGACAGAGAGCAACTCCTTATAACTTCAACCACATCAGCATAAAGATCACAAAGGCTAAAAATGATTTTGGGAATGCCAAGAAAAATATCTTGCAAAACCGCATCGTAACAGATGAATGGCTGAATGCAGTTAGGTTGCTGATAAAGCTTTTGTGTAAGTATGTCACGCAGCCATGTCGTCTTCTCTGTGATGCAGAAACAATTCTGACGGTTTGCCTCTTAAGACGTAGTTCATGTTTGTATGTCAGAGATCATGTTACACATGAGTGTCCTGTCTCGTAAACTCTTACAAGATTCTACTTGTTCAAGAATGGGGCTTTAAAATACTGGTTTACTCTACTGTGCTGACTTTGAACTGATGTTTCCACCAGAATATTAATTACTGTATATGTTTTGCCAGCATCATGAGCACTACTGTCTCCTCTCACTGTGTTTACTGCACAACATTCAACTCTAAACATAAATGATGTTTGTGGTAACGAGTGTGTGGAACATCAAGATTTTCACTCAATACAATATCTTAATGCTTTTTGTAAAGAGAGAGGTACAGTACACTGTATTAGATGTTTGTGTTTTAATTATATACTTTTTTCTTTATGATATTTGGTAACCTGTAGTGTTTGGTCCATAATTTTAATACAATACAAGAGTTTGTGAATACAGTACAGTACTTCTAGTAACTAAAATAATATGAAATATATATAAGTACTGTAAACTAATATGCAAGATTATTTCAAATAAATGTTGACTCTTTTAGAGGAACTACAGTGCTGTACCTTATTGACTTTTGGCTCACAGAGTTGAGGATGGAGGTTCTCTGTGGTTTTGCCAGCCAAATGTTCTTCCCTGAAGTTTGTGGCAGTTTTCTACCTTACGGACTGGGTATTAGTCTTTGGCCATTAGTATTTTTGTATAGTGTGGCCGACAGAGTATTTTCTTGTAAACTTTGTACTGTACCTTCACTGGACCTCTTAGGGTACATTAAACCCAATTGATTGTGATTGATTAATAACAGGTCGGAGGTTTACTGTAGGTGATTGTATTAATGAAAATACAACATATTATACATTGTTGGCAAGTCACCCCACTCAACCTCATTGTGTCATATGCTAAAGACAAAACAAAGTTAATGATTGGAAAATTTGAGCCAATTATTGACTCCAATAATTTTTTCCTTGTTTATTTTATTATGATTAATACTGCTGTATCTGGAAGGGACATACATACATCCCTTCTTTAATATTAGAAGTTTATAGTTATTTCATACTGTAGTTCCTTTAATAAATGTTTTGCATTAAACATTTTGTATTTATTGCACATTCTTTACTTTTTAAACTGATTTGTGATGAAGTTTAAAAATTGGAAAGAAATTTTGTGGTACAACAGTAATGTTTGTTTCTCACCACTGTGTGACAACTATAAGAACAGCCCAATTCCAACCATTGTAAAACTTATCAACAACTCGTAATTAACCTGTGTGTTCAGCGCTATGCCAATCTTAATTTTATACTGTAACTGTGCTTGATTTTTGTTATTTATTATATCCGTACCACTACAACAAAATTCAGCCCATAAGAGCCCGCACCGATAGATATAAGAACAGCACCATCCCATCTATTGTTAAAATAATAAACAACTCCTGATTTATGTACTGTACAGCCCTGTAAATGTATTTATTGCATATTATATCATTATGTCTAAATCAAATGTAAGTCTGTATATTTTCAGCCACGGGCTGCAACTCTATTAATAAACCGTTTATTATTATTATTATTATTATTTACACACACACGCACAAAAGTGAGACATGACTCGAGTCATTCATGTGGTTTCAAGTCGACCAGCCCTGATATAGCTACTACAGGTTGACAACCCTTTATCCGAAATTCCAAAAACCGAAAAGCTCTGAAGACCGAAAGTTTTTTTGTGGAGTAATTTTTTTTTTTTTTTTTTTTTTTTTTTTAACAGGTCACTGACCCAAATCGGGGCCTGGGGGGTGAAAATGTAATAGTAATAATAATTATAATAATAATTATAATACAGTAATAATAATAACTATTCATAGTAAATGAAAATTTTAATAAAAAATACACAAAAATAAAATAAGAATGATAACAATGATAATAATAACAATAATACTGTAATAATAAAATAATAATAATAATAATAATAATAATAATAATAATAAAGAAATACTAATAGTAATAAAGAAATACAAGACTGAAAAAAAGATCAAAAGTGAGAAACACGACTTAGACCTATGAATTATTATTATTATTATTATTATTATTATTATTATTATTATATTTTAGCCCCCAGGCCCCAATGTGGGTCAATGACCTGTGCCCGGGTGGGCTGATCCCTGTATAAAAAAAACAAAAAACAACCCTAACCATTCCAAAAACCGAAATGCATCTGGTCCCAAGGATTTCGGATAAGGGATTGTCAACCTGTACCACACATGTGGAGGCCCCTGGGCAGCTGCCCACTCCTGAATCCGGCCCTGTTTATCATCTCTGTTTATAGTATATTAACGCCTTTTGTTTGCCATATTCTTTCATAAGCCATTAATTATTATTACTGTACAGTAAACCCTTGTTATTCATGAGGGATAGGTTCTAAAGAATGGCGACCAGCTGCAGCGCCACTCATCCCCTCTTTTAACATATCTAATAATTCAACTTTCTTTGTCAGGGTCATCACTGACTTCTGCCTTTTACATTTCACTCCACTAGCATCACTAGCACTGACACTAGACAAGACAGTCTTTTAGGGTCCATTTCACACAGAAACACTAAAGTTTTGAGAGTACAACATAAGATGCTGTGTGGGGTGACTCGTTGTGCTGCAGGAAAAAGCTTGCAAGCTAGCCACCATAGCCACCATCTGCTTATCGAGAATCGTTGAAATCGCCAATCATAAACCCGCGAATGGGAAGGTTCTACTATGTTACATTACAACAGAACCTGTGAAATCATTCCTTAGAGTTTTATGACTCTGCCTGGGAAAGGCTCAAGTGTAGTATTTGTGCTATGATGATCATATACACTATACACACATGAGGCTGAATCCTAAATCTGGCTTCGGCTTCAACTCCGGCTTCGAAGCCAAAGGCATGATATTTGCTTTGACTTAGGGTTTTCTTTTTACACACACACACACACATGACCATTTTGTGATGTCACAGCTGAGCTGATCCCTACCTCTTCTATTCCCACAATGACCTGCCCTAAGATAGCTCAAGTGATGCCACAGCTGATCCCTCCTACTTCTATTGGTCTATTCCAGGGGTCACCAAACTTTTTTCACAGTGGGCTGGATAAGTGAAAGAATGACGAGTGCGGGCCGCATAATCATTCTGTTCAATACTTGCAAGCCAGAACGAAAGCTCTGGTAACGTCAGAACGTAGGCGGAGCTACCACGAGCCGGGGAAGGACTTGGGATCCGGCCCGCAGGCTGTAGTTTGGTGACCCCTGGTCTATTCTCACAATGACCTAACCTGAACCTTGGACAAGTACCACCTCTGCCTCCCTAGCCCCAGGTGCTATTGGCTGACTGACAGCACCTTCGAAAATCTTCGGATGATTCGTTACAATGAGTCCCTGTGACTCATGACTGAAATTACTTTATTTATGGTACATATATTTTGTAGATTTTTGCAATAATGATTTGTTTTATGTAATAAATAAAATAAATGTAAGAATGAATAAATGAATGATTATGAATAATGAATAAAATAAAACAATGACTAAAATAAAATTTATAAAGATACATTACTTCAAGCAACCTTTTTCAGTCTACTCCATCGGGAGACAAAACTTACCCCAGTAACAATTGGCTTAAAGTAGTCAGCTTATCTTAGTCTTGCTACACTTTGGATTTCATATGTATTTTCATCATCATGTAAGGTAATACAATATATTACATTGGTGTTAAATTTTCGTGTGATCTTGGAAAGCCTTGGCTTCAGCTTCATGACTTAAAATAGCTTTGGCATTGTCTTCATTAAGTTTAAATGGTTTTAGCTTTGGCTTCATGACCTATTAAATGGGTGGCTTCAACTTGGACTTCCCACCGACATTGGCTGTGTTGGTATTCGTCCACGTGCCTTTATACATGTGTAAAGCATTAAGGAACTAAGGAGTGTGATTCTGGGAAAAATCAATCATTTATTGCCTAGTTCACTCGGGTGACAATGAATATTGATAACAATATTAACATTCACACTCGTTAGTTTCAACTAATTCTTGTATTTCCCAATTTTGACAAAATATTCACTTGAAATATACATCAGCTTTCACAATAACCCCAGAATCATTATTATTGAGTTGAAACTCATTTTATGCCAAATATGTTCAATGTTGAAATTGAGGGAGGAGTTATCTGGGCACAAGAACGCAGACACTATGCTGAATGTCATAACTAGTAAAGTGACCCATGTGATCGATAAATATATATATACCCAAGACCAAACCCAGTGCCTCTAAGAATACGAGGGGATCCCTACACATGAACCATGCGGCGGTCGACAGAGTTAAGAAGAAAACCCAGAAATTCAAGACGTGGGTTGGGTCAAATGATGAGCAGGACAGGAGGATGTATGCAAGAGCCAGAAACCAAGCAAAGATAGAGTGTAGGAGGGCTGAAAAGGAGTTCCAGAGGCTGGTTGCAAGCGAGGTCAAGTCAAACCCAATGGCATTTTACCGCTATGCAAAGTCGAAATTGAAAACGCGAGTAGAAGTATCAGACCTGAGGCTTGAAGATGGTAGTTACACAGATTCTGACCAGGATTAAGCTGAGGCATTGAACAGCGTCTTTTCCTCGGTGTTCACAAGAGAGGATGCGATTAACCTTCTTGCGTTTGAGGACAGATGGTTTGACACAGCACTGACTCACATTGTGTTCACAGAAGAGGGGATAAGAAATAAACTGTCAAAGCTAAAGGTCCATAAGAGTCCCGGACTTGACATGGTGCATCCTAGAGTGCTAAGAGAGTTGTGCAACGAGCTTGCCGAGCCCCTGAAGAGCCTGTTCTGTAAATGCCTGGATGAACAAATGGGCCCCAGTGATTGGAAAATGGCTTATGTGAGTCCTATCTTCAAGAAGGGCGATCGTCACTCCACGAACAATTATAGACCGGTGAGCCTGACCAGCATAATATGTAAAGTATTTGAGAGTATTATAAGAGATGCCGTGATGGAAAATCTACAACGAAACAACCTTGTACTGTAAAGGATTGCCAACACCGGGGCGCTCCTGCTTAACACAATTGCCAAGGCTTTCGACAGTGTACCACATGAAAGGCTGAAAATCAAACTGGAAGGGTACGGAATTCGGGGAAATGTCCTAGCGTGGACAGAAGACTTTCTACATGACCACAAGCAGTGTGTGGTGATTAATGGCACGAAATCATCATCCGTACTTGTCACAAGTGGGGTACCACAGGGCAGTGAATTGGGCCCACTGTTTGTTTGTTTGTTTGTTTCATGGCGACATCGACTGGAGAAACGAGTCCACCCCGAATGACTTGAATAACCCTGCTACTCTTTTTGTAGAAATTCTTGAGAGATAATTTTCTGTTCCAACATGTTAGAGACCCGACACATTACAGAGGGGAGCAAACATCCAAGCCACTTGACCTCATCATAACAAACGAGGAGGGTATGGTGGTCAAACTGGAACACCTTGCCCCAGTTGGCACCAGTCACCATACAGTGTTGTCATTCAGATTTAACTGTTACCTAGTTCAGGATAAGGCCAGGCCAAGGTGCAAATATTACAAGGGAAATTACAATGGGATGAGGGAAGAAATGAGGGGTATCAACTGGCCTGATTTATTAAGGTACAAGAACGCAGACACTACGCTGAATATCATAACTAGTAAAATGACCCATTTGATCGATAAATATATACCCAAGACCAAACCCAGTGCTTCTAGGAATACGAGGGGATCCCTACACATGAACCATGCGGCGGTCGACAAAATTAAGAAGAAAACCCAGAAATTCAAGACGTGGGTTGGGTCAAGCGATGAGCAAGACAGGAGGATGTATGCAAGAGCCAGAAACCAAGCAAAGATAGAGTGTAGGAGGGCTGAAAAGGAGTTCCAGAGGCTGGTTGCAAGCGAGGTCAAGTCAAACCCAAAGGCGTTTTACCGCTACGCAAAGTCGAAATTGAAAACGCGAGTAGGAGTATCAGACCTGAGGCTGGTGGATGGTAGTTACGCAGATTCTGACCAGGATAAAGCTGAGGCATTGAACTGCTTCTTTTCCTTGGTGTTCACAAGAGAGGATGCAACCTTCCTGCGTTTGAGGACAGACGGTTCGACACAGCACTGACCCACATTGTGTTCACAGAAGAGGGTATTAGAAATAAACTGTCCAGGCTAAAGGTCCATAAGAGTCCCGGACTTGACATGGTGCATTCTAGAGTGCTAAGAGAGTTGTGCAACGAGCTTGCAGAGCCCCTGAAGATCCTGTTTTGTAAATGCCTGGATGAACAAATGGTCCCCAGTGATTGGAAAATGGCTTATGTGTTCTATTTTCAAGAAGGGCGATCGTCACTCCACGAACAACTATAGACCGGTGAGCCTGACCAGCATAATATGTAAAGTACTTGAGAGTATTATCAGAGATGCTGCAATGGAACATCTAATACGAAACAACTTTGTAAAAGATTGCCAGCACGGTTTTATGCCGGGGCTCTCCTGCTTAACACAACTGCTCAAGGTATTGGATATTTGGACCCATATTCTGGAACGGGGTGGTAATATCGACAATATTTACCTAGATTTTGCCAAGGCTTTCGACAGTGTACCCC
This sequence comes from Homarus americanus, assembly GCF_018991925.1. Taxonomy (NCBI): domain Eukaryota; kingdom Metazoa; phylum Arthropoda; class Malacostraca; order Decapoda; family Nephropidae; genus Homarus; species Homarus americanus. The sequence goes on from NW_024737097.1 coordinate 15,486,485, forward strand.
ACGAAAGGCTGAAAATCAAACTGGAAGGGTACGGAATTCAGGGAAATGTCCTAGCGTGGATAGAAGACTTTCTACATGACCGCAAGCAGTGTGTGGTGATTAATGGTACGAAATCGTCATCTGTACCTGTCACAAGTGGGGCACCACAGGGCAGTGTATTGGGCCCGCTGTTGTTTGTATGTTTCATAAATGACATGCCTGACGTTGTACACTCCTCCATACAAATGTTTGCCGATGACGCCAAGCTATTTCGGGAAATTAAGAACCAAGCGGACTGTGAAGAGCTGCAGAAAGACCTCTGTGGGCTCCAGGAATGGTCGAAGAAATGGCTGCTGAGATTCAATGTCACGAAGTGTAAGAGGATGCACCTGGAGCGTACCAACGTTAAGGAGGCGTATCATATGTCCCAACGGGATGAAGAAACTGCACTAGTTGAGACTGTGTGTGTGAGAAGGACCTAGGTGTGTACTGTATGTTGACAGTGAGCTGAAGTTCTCGGCCCATTGAAGAGATGATGGTAAATCAGGCAAATAAATTATTAGGTCTTATTAAAAGGTCGTTCAAGAGTGAAGTACTTCCCCATCTGGAGTACTGTCACCCCGTCTGGTCCCCGAGATGTGCTATGGACTGTCAGTTGGTTGAAAATGTTCAAAGGAGGGTCACCAGACTGGTGCCTGCACTTGGTAACTCAACTACCCTGAGAGATTGGAGCGCCTGAACTTGCCTAGCTTAGACTACAGACGGGCAAGAGGCAACCTAATTGAGGTGTATAAGCATCTCAAGGGGCACTACTCAGTCGAGTGTCCTTACTTGGAGCTGGCAGACGCTCACCCCACAAGGGGCCACAGCTCAAGATTGAAGAAACCGCAGGTCCAGAAAACTGTGAGGGCAAACTTTTTCGGAGTTTGAGTTACGAACTAGTGGAACAATCTGCCAGAAAGTGTTGTGACGGCACCGAGTGTAAGTTCTTTCAAGACAAGACTTGACAAACACTGGAGCAGGTTCCGGTACATTCAGGAGCCGGTGCATGCCCTGTATTAGCCAACAGTGCGTAACAGAGACGTGACCGATCACCCACGCGGCTGACGAGCTGATCAGTGGTGAAGATAAAAGTAAAAAAAGTATGGGCCGAGGTAAAACAGCTGAGTAAGTAGTTCACACTTGGTGAAGTACAGTATACAGTAATGTACAAGAATTGTGAATAGTTGAGGTAGTTGAATCGCTCACTGCCTTGGCATTAACTTTATTTCACTCAGGTAGAACCCTGATGAATAAAAACAAAACAAAAAACATTACAATGAAAATACATGTACTCTACCTCTTTATTATTACTTACAATAGGTTAATGCCATGAGACAACTCATTTTATTTACTTATGAAACTTATTACAACACACCAATGAATTTTTCTTCTCCCGGTTCGTCAGACTTGAAATGTTATGCTTATTTAGAGGAAAAAATAACTTATTTTGGTGTAATAAACTTGACTACGGAGAATATGTAGTAACAGCTCTTTTGTATAAGAGTAACACAAGGAACAACGTGAGAAGTGATGTGGAGGCCTTCAGCAGATCAAGAAAAATAAAGACATACCCATTTCATCCCAGTAAGACAGTGAGCGTTATTGGAGAGGTGAGCGACCTTCCTGGGGGAGGAGTGGGTTGACCGCGTCCTTTCTTCCCCGGGGCGAGAGTCCGCTGTGCCTCCTCTCTCCTTGTCCTCTGTAAAGGTCAGCTTGTTGAGGCTGTGTTTACCTCGTCTACTGCCTAGTAACGGATGTGGTATGCTGCTCACCCACTGGACCAGAGGCGATTGTGTGAGTCTTGCAGGGACGTGACCTCACAACTATGATCTCCACAATAATTATAGAGATCATTGTCCACAACAATGATATTATACACGTTGTCAACAAATGACTCCATCTTTACCTTCAATTGGTCGTCGTGTAGTATATACAATTGTGGTGTGTAGTGAGCTGTGATGTAAGTTACGGAATGTGTCACTTATCTGTGAATGAAAAAAATGTATACAACGCACTTTTTACAGCAAAACTGAGATGCTAAATACAGTATATTGATGCAGTTTACAACATCGAGACTTTCATAACATACAAAGACAACTTTTGACATGCAAAATTTGTTGCCTTCCCATAAAAAAAAATATATCAACAGACAAATTCCACATTTCACATTTGCAAGGAAACTTCTGAGGTTTATAAGGAAGATTCGTTACCTTCTATCCTCTTTTCTTTAATTATTTAACTACAGGGGTATATGTAAAACCTTACCTCACCTAACCTTGTTTACAAAGAGAAGGTATAAACACGTTTCGGCCGCGGTGACATCAAGCTAGTTAGCGTGGTTGTGTTCGGTTAGTGTGGTTAGGTTAGTGTGACTGTGTTAGGTTAGAAAATGTCCAGACCAGAACATTGTTTGACCATACGTCGTGTTCACAGTTGCCATTCCGATATATCAAGATGCGATATTCACCATGTCTAGGGTCTTGATACACTAGGCACAATAACTGGATCCCGAGATATCCTGATACAGTACCACCAATATTATGATCTGTATCTATACTGATTTTATCTTTTCTTTCAATTTCAATCACTAGAAGAAAAAATCAGAGAGTAACTGAATGCTCAAGACCTATTTCAAGTTAGAGGTTCAGCCGATCAACATGCATGGCCTCAACTCGCTAGTCAGCTGCCAAAATGCAACAGTGCATGACTGTATATGAAAGTAGGTACACATTTGAATGTCATTCCCCATCCTATCTCGCAGCACACCAACTTTTCCATCAATAAGCATTTCCCACTGACTGGCGAGTTTGTGTACAAGGTGTTGATCAGCTCCGACTCAGTTCAGTACTATAATTTAATATTGTATTATAATGTATACAGCACCGATCGTCATCCACTCATCCAGGGGTTGTAATTCCTTAGTTTATATCGCCATATCTCTTTTCTCTTAGACATTAATTCGAGAATTACGTCTTCATTTTCAGTGAACCCACCCAGCTGAGGGTTTTGGGGGAAGGGGTGCGCTGTAAAACCCCCAGATTTTTTTTAAATCCTACCAATATCATGGACATTTCAAGGCCATGGGCACTTAATATTAGGATATTACTTTTTACTACTACCTGCATGGCAGGTAGTAGGTAGTAAGCAGCTACCAAACAGGGAGGTACTACCGCCTGGGAAGATATTGGAAGCATAATGTGTTGTCTAATGGTAGACGCTGCTGCCATATGGCATCACGAAAATTGTGACCAAGTCCCAGGTTGCACATCTGACTTTCTGCCTCATTTACACACAATTGCAGGGTCTCAATTGTTTCTCTTACTTTGACAACACAACATACATAATGTATATCGTTTCTCACTCTTGATTTATTTTTTCGTTTTTGTATTTATTTATGGTTATTATTATTATTATTATTATTATTATTATTATTATTATTATTATTATTTTCGTATTATATTTTCGTCCCCCAGACCCTGATGTGGGTCAGTGACCTGTGCCTGGGTGGGCTAATCACCGTAAAAAAAATAAAAAAATAAATAAGGAGTCTGCGGTAGACCAGTTGGCCTGTGCATGGCTGCTCCTTTTAAAACTTTCCAGTGTTCCAGCACTTAATACAAAGTTGCTAAGCTTGTTCCACTCGTCTACCACACTATTTGTCAACCAGTTCCTTCCTATCTCCCTCCTAAACCTAAACTTATCCAACTGAAATCCGTTGCTACAAGTCCTATCCTGCTCGGATATTATAAGAACTTTATCTATATATCTCCTTTATTGATTCCTTTCACCCACTTAGATACTTCTATCTTATCTCCCCGCACTCTTCGTCTTTTAGGGAATGCAAGTTTAGTTTCTTTAATCTATCTTGATATGGAAGGTTTCTGAGTCCCGGAATCATTCTCGTCATTCTTCGCTGCACCGACTCCAGTGAATTGATATCCATTCTATAATAAGGGCACCGGAACTGAACAGCATGATCGAGGTGCGGCCTGACTAGCGCAAGATATACAGTAGTTGCAATATGACCTCCACACTCTTATTACTGACACTTAAGATATAAAACCTAATACTCTGTTTGCCTTATTGCGAACATTAACACTGTTTTCTAGGCCGTAGGTCCGGGCTTCACAAGTCGACTTCTCTTGGTTGATGTTGTTAAGGCTGTATACAGTGACAGTATTTGTTCTTCCAATATTAAGTACGCTGTACTTGCTGGTGTTGAATTTCATTTGCCATTTTCTGATCACTCCTGCAGTTTATTTAAATCCTCCTGTAGTGCATTTGCATCCTGCCCTGAATTAATCTGCCGCCCTACTTTGGTGTCATCCATAAACTTCCTTATGTCACTGCTGATCCCAGTATCTAGATCGTTTATATAGATTATGAACAAGAGTGGGCCCAGTACTGACCCCTGGGGAACCCCACTGGTTAAACAGCCCCACTCAGATTTAACACCATCTTCGCTGACCATCTGTGTTCTATTAGTGAGTCATGATTTTATCCAATTAAAAACTTTCCCTTCGATACTTTTCTCAGAAGCCTCTGATGCGGTACTCTGTCAAATGCTTTGCAAAAGTTTAAGTAAATAACATCGTAATTTTCTTCATTATCTACTACCTCGAAGACTTTCCTGAAACAAAACGACAGCAGATTTGTCAGACAAGATTTTCCCTCAGTAAACCCATGTTGAGAGTCGTAGATTAATTTGTTTTTCCCTAAATGCGATCGGATGCTGTCTGCTATAATTGATTCAAGAAATTTCCCCACTACTGACGTCAAACTAAGCGGCCGGGAATTTGACGCTGATGCTCTGCCTCCTTTTTTTTTAATATGGGTATTACATTTGCCTGTTTCCACAAGTCTGGCACAACTTCCGTATTTGATGATTTTGTAAATAAATTTACGAGGGGTCCGCTAATCTTTTCCTTACACTCTTTTAAAACTCGAGGAAAAATTTCATCCGGCCCTGGGGATTTTGGCTTCTTTAATTTATTTATCTTCGTAAGAACATCCTCTTTTCTGATAGTCATATTCTTTAATTTCTCTTCTTCATCTCCCCGAAATATCAGTTCCACCTCTGGCATTTCCTCTCGAATTTCTTCTGTGAAAACTGATAAGAAGTAGCTGTTTAATGCTTTGCTTATTTTCTTACTATCATCGATCACTTTCCTTCTCTCTGACTTTAAAGAACATAAGAATGGAGGAAACTGCAGCGGGTCTATTGGCCCATACTGGGCAGTCCCATTTACACCCAAACCCTATCGCTTGTATATCCATCCAACCTATGTCTGAAGCTATCCAGCGTATTCGAGTTTATGATGATATTTGGTAACTTGTTCCACTCATCCACTACTCTATTTCCAAACCATCGTTTACCTATTTCGCGCCTAAATCTAAATTTGCCTAATTTAAAACCATTGTTACGAGTTCGCTCCTGGTTGGAATTTTCTGATGAAAATGGGGGTACGGACCCCCAGGAAACCCCCAGGATCCGCCCCTGGAGTTTATTCCAATGCAACATGGGTTAAAAGTGATCTTAGTATCAACAGATATTACAGAACTCAATACAATGATTAGGCTAGAGATGATGTTGCTCATGGTACAGTAAATAATCCTATTAGTGCGTTTATCCTTATTTATCGTGCCATTGAGCTAACTGTATTTACCATAAGACCATGCTTCACTTACACACTTTAATTTAGAGGTATGAAAACTACCCAATAAGATTTGTGATGCTTAATGTTCACCTTCTATAGATATGATGAAGTAGATCACTCTTGGTCGACGTCAAAGAAACTCATTATCCTGTGACCTCAACTCAACCTGACCTTAGGAACATGCGTAACACTGGACGGAATATGTGCGAGTATACTAATTTTATTTTAGTTTTCCATAAGGGTGTCCGTCATCCCATGTTGACTGACCTCATTAACCATGTCTTCCCAAGGTTCTACAGCCTAGTCAGGTTGTGATGAAACTCCCAAGGAAGATGAAACATTCAGCAAATGAAACACAAGGAAACGAAACTCCAAGTGAAACACCAGGTGAAACCCACGAATGTACAGTACAAACAAGAAATTGAAATCCCTAGCAGTGGACAATCCTAGAGTCGAAGCACCTTGGAGTAGAAACTACCCATGACACGAAACTACCTAAGAAACGAAACATTTAAAGATGAAACTTCCCAAGATGAAACCAGATAATGAAACTACCAAGAGACGATAACACTAACAGGAAATAAAACAACTGCGTTGATTTCAAACGCTCAAACATACTGTACACCAAACATCCCCCACGAGTGAAAATAAAGAACGTGAAGAAAAAAAAGACGATTTCGTGAAGTAAAACGACGAGGTGAGAAGAAGAAAGAAGGCAAGAAAAAATAGATTGAATCGGGGAAAGAGATGAAGCAAATCTCAATACGGGGAAAAATATCAAGAGTACCGTTCTCATATCTGAGGGTTAGCGACCACAGTAATCCACATCAAACGTTCTTGGGGTAAGAAACAACAGGCAGAATTAACCAAAGGGCGAAGTGGACAGACAGGCAGAGACACAGAGAGAGAGAGAGAGAGAGAGAGAGAGAGAGAGAGAGAGAGAGAGAGATAACAGAAATCAGAACAAAAATAAAATGTATTTTTTATCATGTCTCGACCATCAACCTACAACAATTTATCCAATTTGAGAGGTTCCCCAGGACACCCTCCCAGTTTTCTTCATATGGATTTAAAAACAACTTATTGAGTCCGTAATATTAGTCAACAAAGCGATTCTCAGATATACGGGCAAGGAAAAGAGAAAGGAAGCAGACAAAAATAAAATAGATTTAATAAGGAAGGGGAAAGAAGAAAGGTGGAGTAGCTTCGTGTACCCGTGATGCCACCCAGAGCAGATGAACTCCTGTTGAGGCTTGCAGGGCGCCACGACAACCAGCAGCTCATTTGCTCACTTGTAGCCGAGGGTTCATCATCCCAGACAACAAAGGTCGCCGCCAGGTGTTTGTGACCTACCAAGTGGTCAAGACAGAGAGGCTCGTGTACCCAGAGTTTACAGGAAATAACACGCATATAGCTGCGGGCGGCCATGACGCCAAGTACAGATATGAATCCCATGGAATGTAAAGAAAAAAATATATATTACAAGTTACTGACTAGTTATAATCACTATTACCAGCCCTGTGTTGTGTGTCCAGGGGGCGGCGGGACGACACTTGCCCAAGACCCAGCGCCAGAGTGGAACACAGGCGCTTTCTTCACGAATTTGAAAAAAAAGAAGAAGCATATTGCCTATTTCTGGCTGCGATAGTTTAGTCCTGTAAAAAAAGTGATTGTTGTACTCCCCTATTGTTTAAGTAACACGAAAGTGATAAGGAACTCTGTGTATTTAAACTATGACTATATTTTACTGTTCACAAAATAAGATAAGTAAAGGAAATACAAATTTAATGTAGGAATAAAATAAATCCTGTGTAGTGTTCTTCAAGTCTGCATGATTCTCAAAGCAAAAAACAAAACAAATCTAAGTTCGGCGCTAGAGCTCCAAGGTAGCTCTAGGGGGGGGGGGGGATTCTTCAGTTAGAGCGGGTTGGGGAGGAGATTCTTTAGGTGAGGTCAGGTCAAATGTGGGTTGACTATATGACCTTGATCGGACCTGTCTAGCTGACGCACACAACTTACATGACCCGATACCCCAATAGGATTCACAAGAACTACATGAAGATAATGTGTAGCTGTAAACGAGACTTTCTACATTTTTATCTTCAAGAATTCATGTGGCAAGATCGTTTTTCACAGAGGCCTTTGAAAACTGTGACTATATTACCATAGTGTCCAGTGTAATCAGTACAGAATTGTGTATTTTGCAATAGTGTAAATTTTCATCTGGTATCTTCTGGTAACTTACTGATAAATTAATATTTTGCATTCTTCAGGTGGTCCAAGTCAAAACTTTCGAGTACCACGATGTACACAACAATAGCTGCCGCTTCGTCCTGCATCACCCACACTTGCCTTGCTCTCGTTTCATAAAGCTTAAGTAACCAGCTTTTTTTTTAGAAAGCTTCGTCGAGTTTTTTTTCCGAGGGATTTCCAAAACGATAACTTCCATCCTTGTGGTTCACTTTCCCTCATATCGTTATATGGCCTAATGAGCATTGACCACACAACACTGAGTCTCTTCCCAAAACTCATCACATTCCTAGTTCCCAGAATCCTCTTCATCTCCCTCCCTCTCCTCCCCAACCAGCTTTATTGTCTCGCCAGGCAAGCCAAGTTCAAGTTCAAGGAGAGAGCACAAGAACGAGACTCGAAAAACAAAAGGAATGCAGCGGCTAACTTTACCGCGGTCACCCCAAGGGCGCACGCACCACAGATTTCCCGCTTTTTTGTGTGACATTTCTTCTATTGCGGACGGTAATTGTTCGACTTTTTTTTTAAGATTCTTCGATTCTTTGCTTTGAGCATAAATAAGAAGTATTGAAACTAAAAGAAAGGCCCCAAGCAGATGATAAAAATACAACGTGAAGCAAATACGGTCAGTAGACGACAGTTGTCTCAAGCACACCGTACACGACAGATATGGATCGAACAGAATCAACATACGGCAAAGACAAAGTGGATCAAACAGAACGTGCAAACGGTAGACACAATCCAGTTCAAACAATCAGCAGACGAGATACAAGGGAGAAACAGATTCAGACACAACCGGCAGAAGAGACAAATCGATTAGGTCATAGCCGTCCGGGGTGTGGAGCTCCAACCTTAACTACCTATACTTCTGCGACAAAAGAACTTAAATTAGGGCACACACGAGATCAATACCGCCAAGAAAAAGGACAAACTGTAGGGCACACACGAGATCAATACCACCAAGAAAAAGAAAAGCACGGATCAAAAAGGACAAACTAGGGACAGAGATCAACCGCCAGAAAGACAAACTGAGACACGAGATCAATACGAAAGACAAAGGACACACGAGATCAATAGCAAGAAAAGGACAAACTGGACCAGATCAATAGGACAAACTGTAGGGACAAGAGATCAATACCGCAAGAAAAAGACAAACTGTAGGCCAACGAGATCAATACCCAAGAAAAAGGACAAATGGACACACGAGATCATCAAGAAAAGGACAAACGGCACACATCAATACAAGAAAAGGACAAACAGCAACACGAGATCAATACCACCAAGAAAAGGACAAACTAGGCACACACGAGATCAATACCACCAAGAAAGGACAAACTGTAGGGCACACACGAGATCAATACCACCAAGAAAGACAAACTGAAGTACACACGATCAATACCACCAAGAAAAGGACAAACTGTGGGCACAAGAAAATACCACCAAGAAAGACAACTGGCACAGAGATCAATACCGCCAAGAAAGACAAATAGGCACACACGAGATCAATACCACCAAGAAAAACAAATGCCACGAGATCAATACCACCAAGAAAAAGAAGGAGAGACATACCAAAGAAAAAGGAAAACTGGCAATACACCAAGAAAAAGGACAAACTGTAGTAAGATAAAAAATAACTTATATATTTTTCTGGATTACCTGTAGATTAGCCTCTCAACTTATTTTACCTAATAATTATGATGAGTAAACTCCCTAACGCTACCTGGGGAAGGTTAGGTTACCTATGTTAGATTAGATTAGCACTAGGGTAGTTAATTTAAAGGTGACATAACCTGGGGCTAATCTCAAGATGTTTCATTTTTCCCTTAACAAAGAAGACTACCGATAGCCCCACTAAAGCACTTCCCTCAGGTCTTTTACTGTGGCCCTAACGTGGAGAGGGTGGCAACCACTGGACTACGACACTCACTAACCATGACTGGCAAACGTTTATACAACCAGGAGTAACAAAGTATTGCGTTGGCAGGGATAATGTTGTACTTCCTGGTCCCGTATCCCATGTTGTAATTAAAAGTGAAAACACAAAGAAGATCTTAAGACTGAATTTTTCTATTGATCAATCGACGTGCAAAACAACGGAATAAAAACAATCAATCAACTACCTTGCTAATCATAAAAAAACAAAACATCAATTAATCAACTTAAATAAACCCAAACAAGCGAGCAAGACAGCCAAGCATTATGTCCACAGAGAAGCTAATGCCTCAACCCCATGGACATTTTTATTCTTGAAGAACTGCCACTGTGGTAGAAGAGGAAGTGAGAAAGGGACGAGGAAGTGAGAGGTGGAGGACGAGGAAGTGAGAGGTGTGGTGGAGAGGGACGAGGAAGTGAGAGGTGTGGTGGAGAGGGACGAGGAAGTGAGAGGGTAGAGAGGACGAGGAATGAGAGGGTGGAGGAGGAACGTGGAAGTGAGAGGTGTGGAGGGGACGAGGAAGTGAGAGGTGTGGAGAGGGACGGGGAAGGAGAGGGGGGTGGGTGGAGGATGGACGAGGAGGAGGGTGGGAGAGGACGAGGAAGTGAGAGGTGGTGGAGATGGACGGGGAAGTAGAGGGGGAGAGGGACGAGGAAGGGAGAGGTGGTGGGGAGGGACGAGGAAGTGAGGAGGTGGTGGGGAGGGACGAGGAAGTGAGAGGGTGTGGAGAGGACGAGGAAGTGAGAGGTGTGGTGGGAGGGAGGGACGAGGAAGTGAGAGGGGGGAGGGGAGGAAGGAGAGTGGAGAGGGACAGGGAGAGGTGGTGGAGAGGGACGAGGAAGGAGAGGTGGTGGAGAGGGACGAGGAGGGAGAGGTGTGGTGAGAGGGACGAGGAAGTGAGAGGTGTGGTGGAGAGGGACGAGGAAGTGAGGAGGTGATGGAGGGACGAGGAGAAGAGAGAAAGGAGAGGAGGTGTGGTGGGGGGAGAGGACGAGGAAGTGAGAGGGTGGTGGAGGGGACGAGGAAGTGAGGAGGTGTGGTGGAGAGGGACGAGGAGGTGAGGAGGTGTGGTGGAGGGACGAGGAAGTGAGAGGTGTGGTGGAGGGACGAGGAAGTGAGAGGTGTGGTGGGGAGGGACGAGGAAGTGAGGGTGTGGTGGAGAGGGACGAGGAGGTGAGAGGTGTGGTGGAGGGACGAGGAAGTGGGAGGTGTGGTGGAGAGGGACGAGGAAGTGAGAGGTGTGGTGGAGAGGGACGAGGAAGTGAGGTGTGGTGGGGAGGACGAGGAAGTGAGAGGTGTGGTGGGGAGAGGGACGAGGAAGTGAGAGGTGTGATGGAAAGGGATGAGGAAGTGAGAGGTGTGGTGGGGAGAGACGAGAGTGAGGAGGTGTGATGGAAAGGATGAGGAAGTGAGGGTGTGGTGGAGAGGGAAGTGAGGAGGTGTGGTGGGGAGAGACGAGGAAGTGAGAGGGTGTGGTGAGGAGGACGAAGTGAGAGTGTAGTGGAGAGGGACGAGGAAGTGAGAAGGTGTGGTGGAGAGGGACGAGAGTGAGAGGGGTGTGGTGGAGAGGGGAAGAGGAAGTGAGAGGTGTGGTGGAGAGGAAGAGGAAGTGAGAGGTGTGGTGGGGGAGGGACGAGGAAGTGAGAGGTGTGTGGTGGAAGGGACGAGGAAGTGAGAGGTGTGGTGGAAGGGACGAGAGTGAGAGGTGTGGTGGAGAGGGACAGGGAAGTGGGGGTGTGGTGGAGAGGGACGAGGAAGTGAGGGGTGTGGTGGGGAGGGACGAGGAAGTGAGAGGGTGTGGTGAAGGACGAGGAAGTGGGGGTGTGGTGGAGAGGGACGAGGAAGTGAGGGGTTTGGTGGGGAGGGACGAGGAAGTGAGAGGGTGTGGTGGAGAGGGACGAGGGAGTGAGGGTGTGGAGAGGGCGAGGAAGTGGGGAGGTGTGGTGGAGGGACGAGGAAGTGAGGGTGTGGTGGAGAGGGACGAGGAAGTGGGGTGGTGGAGAGGGACGAGGAAGTGAGAGGTGTGGTGGAGAGGGACGAGGAAGTGAGAGGTGTGGTGGAGGGACGAGGAAGTGAGAGGTGTGGTGGAGAGGGACGAGGAAGTGAGAGGTGTGGTGGAGAGGGACGAGGAAGTGAGAGGTGTGGTGGGGAGGGACGAGGAAGTGAGAGGTGTGGTGGAGAGGGACGAGGAAGTGAGAGGTGTGGTGTGAAGTTCGTCCAGGAGGAAATGCCGAAGAGGACATTGGCCAGGCGGCGACGCGACGGTGGGGACAGACAAGGTCGCCCACGGTTAGGTCCTCCCGCCTCACACTGATTTTCCTCTGCCTGACCCGCATTTTGACATAAGAACATAAGAATGGAGGAAACTGCACCGGACCTATTGACCCATACTGGACAGCCCCGTTTACACCCAACCCCTATCGCTCATATATCCGTCCATCCTATATTTGAAGCTACCCAGAGTGTTTGAGTTAATGATGATGATGTTTGGTAACTTGGCATCCACTACTCTATTTCGAAACCAGTGTTTACCTATTTCACGCCTAAATCTAAATTTGTCTAATTTAAAACCATTGCTACGAGTTCGCTCCAGGTTGGATAGTTTGATTACTTTTGCTATATCACCTTTGTTTAGCCCTGACTTCCATTTATACACCTCTATCATATCGCCCCTCACTCTACGTCTCTCCAGGGAGTGCAAATTAAGATGCTGTAATCTGTCTCTGTACTCAAGGTTCTTAATGCCTGGGATTAGTCTTGTCAACCTCCACTGAATGCTTTCTAGGGATTCTATAGCCAATTACCCATTCTTTAGTACGGTGACCAGAACTGAACTCCGTAACCCAAGTGAGGTCTCATAAGCGCAAAATATAGCTTTAGGGTGACCTCGCTAGTCTTGTAACTAACACTTTTGGCTACGGTCGTGTCTGGGAACTCAGAAATGTAAATCCTTTTGGGAAGAAGTCTGATAAAACAACACTAGTTTGGCACTCATCACGCGGTGCCTGACTAGTGTAGGAAAATTCATCACTCTTTATTTTTCATAATTTGTTGGATGTTAGACCAGGTAATTAATGTTAACGTCAGGTAGCAAACATCTCTCGTTAGTGTTGTTGTGACCGGCAAGAGGAGACAACGGTAGGGTCACTGCCAGTCAAAGGTAAGTGAAGTGATATTTAAATAAAGTTTAGTGACGTTTAAAAATAGGTTCGGTTATTGATATAAAGGTTTAGTGATTGAGAGATATAGATTAACTAAGAGAGAGAGAGAGAGAGAGAAATTTAATAACTGGCTTAGCTAATCTTAAGTGACTTATAAAAAATAGGTTCAGTGACTGGCTAACACAGGTTCAATGACATCAAGGGGACAAAGAGAGTTCGGAAAAGACCAACTCCGACACTTGTTAGATGCCGAGATGCACCTCCTGGATAATAAAACTTGACGGGGTTAAGAGTTATTTCACCCCCGGGGATAAATATTGGGATATATCCAATGGTAGATACAGATAACGTAGCAGTAGAGGAGGAGGGTGAGGAGGAGGGTGTGGTGGTGGGTGACCCTGTGAGGTAGGCAGGTACTTCCCCCCAAGGTCACCGTCCACTATCTGTGACTAATACCAACCCCAAGCGAGTGGAAACGTGGAGTAATGGTGGGGTGGGGAAAGGTTAAAGGGGCGAGGGAGGCATTGGAGGTAGGGAGGGAATGGGTGGAGAAGGGCGGGGAGGGAGAAGCCGCTGCCATCGTCTGCGATCCTTCACGAAGTCAAGTTTTTTTGCACAGCTGCCCGACCACAGCACTGCAGGTACGTGACCCTCCCTCCATACACTATGGGTGATCCTGTTACGTTGACCTCTGTGACGGAACTCCCAGCGATAACCATGAGTGATGTAGCCTGAGGCGTGAAGGAAATAACACTGATAGTTACACAAGTCCTTGGACGCCTGGAGACAGAAATGACTTCCATGAACTAATTAAGTCCAACTGCTGTTTTTCTACCACTTAGTGATAAGAACATAAGAACATAAGAATGGAGGAAACTGCAGCGGGCCTATTGGCCCATACTGGGCAGTCCCGTTTACACCCAACCCCTATCGCTCATATAAGCATCCAACCTATGTTTGAAGCTATTCAGCGTATTCGAGTTAATGATGATATTTGGTAACTTGTTCCAGTCATTCACTACTCTGTTTCCAAACCAGTGTTTACCTATTTCACGCCTAAATCTAAATTTGTCTAATTTAAAACCATTGTTACGAGTTCGCTCCTGGTTGGATAGTTTGAGTACCTTTGTAATGTCCCCTTTGTTTAGCCCTGACTTCCACTTATACACCTCTATCAGGTCGCCCCTCGCTCTACATCTCTCGAGGGAGTGCAAATTAAGATGCTTTAACCTGTCTCTATACACAAGGTTCCTAATGCCCGGGATTAGTCTTGTCATTCTCCTCTGAATTCTTTCCAATGATTCTATATCCATTCTGTAATACGGTGACCAGAACTGAACTGCGTAATCCAGGTGTGGTCTCACAAGCGCAAGATACAGTTTTAGGATGACCTCGCTAGTCTTGTAACTAACACTCCTTTGTATGAACCCAAGTACTTTATTAGCCTTGTTACGAGAAAAACACATTGTTTACTTGGCTTAAGGTTCCTACTTATCATTACTCCTAAATCTCTCTGGCAGTCGGATTTCTCTATGGCATCATTGTTCATCTGGTATCTGGTTTCCCTGTTTACATCTCCTATACTGAGTACTTTACATTTGTCCACATTGAATTTCATCTGCCATTTTTCAGACCATTCGAAAAATTTGTTTAGGTCTTCCTGTAGTTTTGCGGAGTCCTCGTCAGATTTAATAACACGTCCTATTTTAGTGTCATCAGCAAATTTACTTATGTTGCTGTCTATGCCGATATCTATGTCGTTTATGTATATAATAAATAGTAATGGTCCAAGTCCTGAGCCTTGAGGAACTCCACTTGTGACGTTGCTCCAATGGGACTTAGTGCCGTTAATGCTCACTCGCTGTTTCCTGTCCTGTAACCACGCCCTAATCCATTAAAGGATGTTACCTTTGATGCCATGTGCTTTCTAATTAGTCTTTCGTGGGGGACTCTGTCGAAGGCTTTGCTAAAGTCGAGATATACCACATCATAATTGTGCCCCTCGTCCACCGATTCGAAAACTGATGAAAATATATTCGAAAACTGATGAATAGTTCATCTGGCGTCGTAGCAGCTATTAGTCACGTGGCGCTATATTGAATTGAAGGTTTTCTGTTTAAAATTATATAACATAAAATTATAGATAGAATAAAGAGCCATGGTATTTAAAACTTAGTTATTTTTGTGAGGCGACGCCAGTTTAAATTAGGTTAGGTTAATTATGGTGCAATTTATTTCAAGTTTGCATTGTGATTACGTACACAAAGACAAAAGTCGCGTTACACTTATCGTGCCTTATATTCTGAAATCCACGACGAAGAATTTGGGTAAAGTTCCCCGTTCAGACTCGAAGCTTTGCTGTCATTTTACCCAAATTCTTCGTCGTGGGTTTTAGAACAAAACACCCGTAGAGGAGGGGGGGGGGGGCACAACTGTTGTCTTCTGTACAAGCTCGTCCCTATATACAAACCACTGAGCTTACGAAAGCGGCAAAGCTACAGCTTGGACGGACACACACACAACAGATCCTTCACAAACATGTTCGACACAGATTTCACGGGATGATTGGATTTAACCCGACGTGACCAACACAGACCGTCCCGTACCGATGCCTCCAGCCTCCCTGTGTGTGTGTAACATTACCCTGATGCTTATTCACAACACAGCAGAGGTCAACTATTTCCTCTGGCCACAACACAGATCCCTCCCGCTAGTACTCTCAGATAACCATTACTGTGCACCGTCACCAGCCACCACTTCGCTCTGCATATCAAGGTGTATTTATTATTCTAAAGACAAGTTGGATCATTTATCGTTTTGCTTCGTTAAAATGCCGACGTGCTTCGCTTAGTTTAGTCCACAAGTACTAGAAACTTAAAAAAAATCGAAAGGGTGAAAAATCTGTGTAATTACATTGTGTGGTGGGAAAGTTAATAAGTTTTGTCAGTGTGAATGTGGAAATATTGTCATAGAGTACAGATGCCTTCTGAGTCCTGGAGGTGTAGAAGACATCGTCAGGTGGTCTGATGGATGCCCGGAGGAGCAGGGTACAGCTCCCCGGCACCACGACGCCCTGGGGAGTACAGGCACCAGGTCACGTTGCCCCGCCAGACATCTTCGGGTGCTGGCATGTGAGAGGTCGGGGTCAACTCCCTTCTTTGTATATACAGTATAATAATATTTGAAGTGGGTTCTTGATCACTGTCCACCTTATACACGCTTCCCGGTCAATGGGAGGAGTTAAAAGAAGTAACAAAATACAACTGAACCCAATAACTTGATCTTGAAAAAGTTGAAATGATCTTACAAGATTTACATATAAAAATACAAAATAATACGTGACCACCTACATATCCTTGCAACAATAAATCATGATTTGCAGAACTAACAATCTAAAGTATAATGCTCAGAGGTGAACGAGCCGTTTCAGAACCAACATATAAAGGGAACTTGTCAATAATAGTTACAGTCACAAAGTCTAACGTCACCTAACGGTCTTCCTATTGGTCCCAGTCTAATAGTGGTATATCTAGTGAAAAAGAAATGTATGGTAGAAAAAGATACAGCACAATATTTGGCCCTAAACACACAGGGCACCACTGTACTGTAGACGAAGGTTGAGAGAGATGAACAAAGAATCGAAATTTCTGATTAATTAATAAATTCCTTAAGAGTGTGGATACTATTGGTAGAAGCCAGTGGTTAGTAAATCTGAGATATTTTTTCTTCGAAAAAAAAAATGTCCAGGGAGAATTTAAGTAATTTCACTGTTAACTGAACCTCTCGTGTGATAATTGCCTGCACACCTGTACCCGCGACCCTGCCAGGTACATAAACATTCTTCTGGTTCTTTGTTGTCATCCAGTAAAGAGAACAGCAACAAGGACAGTTTTATGACGCCTTAAATATTAGTAACAACAACATGGACGTTCCTGCCATTAACGGGTCGAGCGTCTTTTGTTTAGCTATGACTTTCAGTTCTATTAATAACTGTGTTGTAGTGGATCACCAGCCAGCGAATACTATCAATTTTTCATCAGTGTTCCGGTTACAGGTAATGTTTGTGTGCGTGCGTGTTATTTAACGCTCTAGAAGTGCTGTTGAGGAAACTGGTAGTGAGCCAAGACCTGGGGTGCACTCATACCACAGTGACAGGATAATGCTATATGTAGGACCCGGTGTGTGGTAATCCTCACAAGACTCCCCCGTCACCCCACAAGGCCGTCTTCATGGCCACCGCTCATATTCATCTGGTTCTAGCAAATCACTGTGCTTGTCTACCTAGCTACACTCACCAGTACTAGGTATCATGGTGCTGGACTAATGTTTTCCATCTTGTTATAGTAAATTAACGAGGACGTTTGTAAAGTGGCAGTAGCCGCAGGACGTGTTCTCCATGAAGGGTCACTCACTGTGTCCGAAAAAACAAAAAAATTGCTTCCAAGAAATTACAAATTTATAAATCGTGTAGAATAGAGGAGACTATTTTACTTTCTTATTAATCCTTATACATCACCTTCTCCAATTTGGGAACACACCAAAGATTAAGACAAGGGATCAAGATGTGAAGCACGAACCCGTTAGTCGCTACAACCTCCCTACACTGGTGACGGGAACAGGAGACAAGAACCCTATGAGAGCTTTAAGCGTAAGGATCGTTGGTGTTAGTAGAAGACTCGGCAATGAGCTGTGGTTAACAAAGATGTAGTAACTTCTTAAAACAGTCGAGGTGAGAAGGGTATGGTGAAGCACAGTAATGAAGACGTGTCCAGGCCGTCACCAGTACACCACAGGTTGAGGAGGCAGAGACAACATTACACGGTATTAGTTCTTATTACTGCCACACGGGTTGATTAAGGTGCTTTGTGATGTTCGTCCACAGTTGAGTGTTGTGGTGTGGGAGAGTGGGCACTGGACACACTCTTTTACAATATAGTATACCGGCAGCTCTCCCGTCAATCAGCATAATGAGTCTTCCGTTCTGCACTGTTACAGAAAATGCTTGATACTTTACTTAATCTCGCATACATAACATGAATTTCATTAAACGGATTAAAGTTACTAAAAAATTACGAGTCGAATCTTTTCCTTATTTTAATTGTCCACACAGAATCACTACCTTGGATGGCCGGCACCTAACTCAACACTGTTCATATATTTTACATTTACGTTATGATGAAATAAAAAACGTCGTGGGTTCTCATTTCTTTTCCTCGTGTCGTGTCTGCAGGGGCGGGATCCTCAACGACAAACATGCCTGGGAGCACACTACCTGACATGTTGTTTAAAGATAGTGTCACCATCAGCTGCGTCAGAATTATTGATGATGAACCAATACTCCAGGACAACTACACTTCACCTCGGTAATGATTGATGAAAACGAGTCAGTCTAGGTTAGGTTGGATTTGTTTTCTGCCGTCATGAGTGTAGAACCCGAAACAGATGTACTGTATATGGCGGACAGAAAACACAAACATGAAGGTTAAATAGAAACGCTTAATTTATTGTCGGGTTATTCTTGTTTGTTGAGTTAAGGGAGTAAATAGAGTGCCTCTTATTGAGTGATCTGCCTGTACACACACACACACACACACACACACACAAAACATCGAGGAGTTCACTTCTACTTAATCGTACATGAACAAAACCTCTGTACACCGATGAACAATATTTGTACACGGTAAACATGAACACTGTACAACATTGAACAAAATAGGAACATCAACATTACCACTGTACATCGACAACGTTCATCATTTAATATACAATGAAATAAGACAAAGACTGACTCGCCCCCTTAACAGCGCACACCACCATCTTTAAACTTAATTTTTTCATGGAATCAATTTTAGAAGATTTCAGTGGGGCGGCGGAGTGTCCTGGTGTAGAGAAGGTCGCAGGGGGGATAACGAGCAGCTGAAGAGGAGGAGGAGGAGGAGGAGAAGAAGAAGGAAGAGGAGGAGGAGAAGGAGGAGGAGAAGAAGAAGGAGGAAGAGGAGGAGAAGAAGGAGGAGGAAGAGCAGGGAGGAAGGAGGAGAGAGCAGGAGGAAGAGGAGGAGGAGGAGGAGGAGGAGGAGGAGGAGAAGGAGGAGGAGAAGGAGGAGGAGGAGAAGAAGAAGAAGGAGGAAGAGGAGGAGGAAGAGCAGGAGGGGAAGAAGAAGAAAGAGGAGGAGGAGGTTTAGCCCGTTTTGAGGTGTTATTACTTGACATGAAGGAAAGTTGCATCCGGCCAGACACCAAGCTGCGTAGCACAGGTCGTTCTCTAGTACCCTGCATTGTCATCCTTTCATCTGCGTAGTGAGTGTCGTGTGGGTCGTGGGTGTGGTGCGTGGGTCGGGGGTATGGGTCGTGGGTGCCCGCTTTAGTAGTGGGAATCGTCCCCCTCCCTTTAGTAGTGACCATAAACTAACCTAACCACCACTGTTTGACTACTTGCCGGATAAAACAAATATTCTCAGATCCTTAATAATATCGACGTATGAAGCAACAGGTGTATTGAATGTATTGTGTTCTGTAGCCGAGGCGAGAGCAGGCAAAACAAGAGGTCTCCCCACCCGACACCAAACACATTGACATACACACCCACCCACCCACCCACAGGGACACACACCCACGCCGACCCACAGACACCCACCCACCTACGCCGAACGACAGACACACACACCCACCAAATACACACACACACACACACCCCCACCCACGCCGACCCACAGACACCCACCCACATAGACACACACACACACACCCACGCCGACCCCAGACACCCACCCACATTGACACACACACCCACCAAATACACACACACACACACCCACCAATACACACACACACGCCGAACCACAGACACCCACCCATATTGACACACACACATCCACACCCACCCACCAATACACACACACGCACACTCAATACCTACCTGTAAACTAAACACAATGCTGAATATTTACACGCAGCACAGGTAGATGGTCGTGACGATAAAACCTCAACCGTTAGGAGGATCAGCAAAACAACCTGACGTGGCCACGGCGTGTGTGAGGAGGAGACATCGACGAGGGAGGAAGATCGATCACCTCACCTCACTTCACCTCATCTCACCTCACCTCATCACACCTCACCTCACCTCATCACATCTCTCCTCACCTCATCACACCTCATCTCACAGCGTTGTCTGGCATACAGTTGTCTCGTCATGAAATAATATTAATTACTTCAGAAACAAATCTACCCTTTTACAAAATAAATAAAATAAAATAACACACGCACGCATGCACGCCAAGCGCGCGCACACACACACAGGTCCTTTGGGGTTGAGATCAATGATACCTGACCAAAATACCGAAATAATGAACTACTGTACGGTAATTAAACTCTCTCTCTCTCTCTCTCTCTCTCTCTCTCTCTTATAACAGCTCTTACACGGGGAAAGATTCAGATGTCTTTACAAATCGTGGAAGCCACATTTTAGTACAGAGGCGGGCGTCTTGGGTCTGAAGATCAACGATAAGAAAACAAACCACAAAAATGAAGCCACGAGGAATGTGACGCTAGATCTGGTGAGATAAAATTAGTGGTGATGAACATACGGAAATAAGGAGTCTGCAATAGGCCGGTTGGCCTGTGCATGGCAGCTCCTGTCGAGAGTTACTACCACTCTCTATCATCCATGAATCTATCCAGCCTCCTTTTAAAACTTTCCAGCGTTCCAGCACTTACAACTAAGTTGCTAAGCTTGTTCCACTCGTCCACCACCCTATTTGTGAACCAGTTCCTTCCTAGCTCCCTCCTAAACCTAAACTTATCCAAATTAAATCCGTTGCTCCGAGTCCTATCCTGCTCGGATATTATAAAATTTTTATCTATCTCCCCTTTATTCATTCCTTTCACCCACTTAAATACTTCTATCATATCTCCCCGCACTCTTCGTCTTTCTAGGAATGCAAATTTAGTTTCTTTAACCTATCTTGATATGGAAGGTTTCTAAGTCCCGGAATCATTCTCGTCATTCTTCGCTGCACCGACTCCAGTGAATTGATATCCATTCTATAATAAGGGCACCAGAACTGAACCGCATAATCGAGGTGCGGCCTGACGCGCAAGATATACAGTAGTTGCAATATGACCCCCACACTCTTATTACTTACACTTCTAGATATAAACCCTAATACTTTGAAGTAGTGGTAGATGAAGTAGAGGTAGATGAAGTAGTGGTAGATGAAGTAGAGGCAGATGAAGCAACCATCACTAATATGTAAACGATATGATGGAAGATAAAGTGGTGGACGAAGACAACAGTGGCGTGACAGTCTCAACGGGGAACCAACACAGTTAAGTCCGTCCCCTAACCTTCAGATGCCGGGCAGACAGAGTTCCACGACGCGACACTGGGACCTCCTCACGCCAGCGGCCCCTCACACTGACCTCTCCTATCCTCCCTCGGGTAAAGACTCCTGCAGCTGGTCACATATTTAATGTTTTTGTGTACCTGCTCCTTAGTACTCATGAATCAACCCAAATATAAGTGTTCAGAGAAGTATGATGATTTATTTTGATGTTTCTCAGTGTTCAGAATTTAGATGATGAGACGAAAGATCAGTACAGCCGCCCCGCTACCCCACAGCACCAAGTAAGGACTCCTATGTGTGAAGCCAGTCTGCTGTCCTCACTCGTGCCCCTTCATTACCGGCACCACATAGAACACTGGACATTTCCTCCAGTTCTTACTCCCTACGTCCACCCTCAAGTTTGTTCCTTGTTAGATTACCCAAAACAACGCAACTCATCCAGCGGAAGGAGAATTATGTTAATGGCTTTTAAATACCTGTTTAATATGTCAAGTAACTGCTCCATCAGCCCATGTCCTTTGGTAGTTGGTGAAGAGATGACTGGCAGCTGCAGTTCAGTGCGGCATCGCCTGCAACAATAAAAAATGATTACGTAGGACCCGTCAAATATGACTGTTGTCTTAGCTTCGTTAAGTCTCCTGAATGGTCAACATCTTAATCACTTCCATACCAAACGACCCCAATATAATTAACGTGGAAGTTTTCGTGTGATATGAAATTACTTATACAATTTTGTTCTGTATAGTGTAATGTCAAACAAGAACTATCTGTCAACACTCTCCAATGTTCTCCGACCTGATAACCAGGTAACGCGCCCTAGAGCTAACACAAGAACCAGTAACAACGAAGAGTTCAGTGGGAACATTTATCAACAAATCAAGATATTGAGATGAAAATTTAAATCTACGGTGAACAGCTTAATGCCGAAGCCTATTGCCTGTAACAATAACTGCAATGTGACGAGCAAACAGAGACATAACTGCTTCTTGGTCCATGACGAGCGTGGAGGAGGGAAGGGAAGGTAATCCTTTGTGTATAGGTAACCATAAGTAGTTAATGTGAGTTATTTAAAGATCACGTAATTCACAAAACAAGGATTTATTTTCTTATTCTTTAATCTTAACCTTTTGTAATATTGTTATTCTATTTTCGTTTATTTTTATCTTCTTTTCTTTCGTATTTTTTTTTTTTTTTTACTTTTCGTTTAAGGGCATAAGCTTGAGGCTGAACCTGAACAAGATAACACAATCAAGCTTTAGTTTCCCTGATTAATAGAGAATGTGAGAGCAAGAGCCTGAGATAATAAATCTGCTTTGTTATTGTGTGTGTGTGTGTGTGTGTGTGTGTGTGTGAGAGGTGTGTGTGTGTGTGTGTGTGTGTGTGTGTGAGAGTGTGTGTGTGTGTGTGTGTGTGTGTGTGAGAGGTGTGTGTGTGTGTGTGAGGGGGTGGGGAGGAGAGCTTCTAATACCAGTTGGAGCAGCCAGCCACAAGTGAAGATCCTCAATCACTTAAACAACGACTGTCGATACCATCACAAATCCCGTATTATTTTGAGCATCCCATTGTACCCCAAGTTCTCTCTAACGGTCTAACCTTTATACACCAATAATATACAAGGGAATTCTGGCCTACATTGTTGTGTATAATTCGCAGGTGGACGACAAAAAGGAGAGGAGACAACCAGGAAGAGGTGGAAGGGGGAGGTAAAGGTAACAGATAAGAGGTATAGAGTCATCCAGGAGGCAGCAGTGTGCGTGAATAGCAGACCTGAGTGTCGTATGGGGTCGGGGGATGTAGTAAGGAGACATATGCAAGGAGACAGGTAGGAGGACAAGCTGGTAGGTAGGAGGACAAGCTGGTAGGTAGGAAGACAAGCTGGCAGATAGGAGGACAAGCTGGTAGGTAGGAAGACATAATAAGCTGTTGATTGATGATACTGGGATGTGTTAAGAGACAGTTGTTGGCCAGATAGACAGCAGCACATGTGGGGAGTCGCTTGAGTTTATAACGTCCGTCAGACGAGTAAGAATGGATGCTTAGGAGGTGTGTTTACTCCCCATTCCTTGAGCCATCACAGATAAAAGTAGGAGAGAAGGAAAAAGAAAAAAAATATTATCAATGCTGAGAAGATGAACAACAGGGAACATCTGAACAAGTACTAGAACAGGTGAAGAACAGTACAAGGGAGATGAATAACACTGGGCAATAGAACATTGGGGTGAAGAACAGTATAAGGGAGATGAGCACAAGGCAGTGGAATGCTGAGGGTAGAGAGTTCGAACACCACTGACCCAGGGAGCAATGACTGATAGGTGGCTTTAGCTGGCCTCACCATTATAATACACCCAGTACCTTGTAGAAGAGATAATATGACCTGCTGTTAATCATCTCTCACTGCCAAAAAATGTATTACAGTGAAAAGAAACAATAACTACAATCATTCGAATATTTTATAGTTACCCTAGTAGAAAATAGAATCAAAGAAAATTGTAAGGCGTGATGGAGAACTCACAGAAAACGATATCATGAAACTGCTCTAACCTACGTTCTCTAGTTCCAATAATGAAGTAATTAAATCTCATCGTCAGTTAATGAACCAGTTAACAAGAAACAGTACAACCATTCAGAAACCACCAAATAATGTTATAAAACGTTGAAGATGAATAAAAAAATAAATAAAAAATGCAGTCAACGTCGGCACGAACTACACACACGTCCCACAGAACAACCAGACGAACACAAGGGGGGAACTCGATGATCCCACCTGGTGTTTGGTCACGTGACTACAGCCCAACACCTGGCCCTTGCCTTGACACTGAAAACACTCTGAGAGAGAGAGAGAGAGAGTTTCACATGGACTAGGCTAGACAAGTGTAGTACAGTGGTAGGGCTCCTAGTCTCTGATAACCACACATCACAGGCAACACAAATATCACAATGTCCGCTTCTCAGAGCGTAACTTCCCCCTCCCCTCATATCCTCCCACCGCCTGTCTGCTTAATGTTGGGTCCAGATTTAACGACAGATCCAAGTGAAAGAAGTAGGAGAAGCAAGTAGGTAAAAAAAGCGGGAAGGTAAGCATGTAGGCAGACAAGCTGGCAGGTAGGAAGGTAAGCATGAAGGAAGGTGAAACATAAGCAGATAGGGGCAGACTGTATACCAGTAGGTAAATTAGATGTGGGTAAAGATGAGAAAGAAGAGAGACAGAGGACAGGAAGGGACAAAAGAATAGGAAGAGGAGAGGGATAAGGAGGAGGGGGACCTGAGGAAAAAGGAGGAGGTGGTGGTGGTGGACCTTAGGAAGAAGGAGGTGAAGAGGGACCTTAGTAAGGGAGGAAGAGGACCTAAGGAAGGAGGAGGAGGAGAGGGACCTAAGGAGGGAGGAAGAGGATTAAGGAAGGAGGAGGAGGAGGAGGAGGAGAGGGACCTAAGGAGGGAGGAAGAGGATTAAGGAAGGAGGAGGAGGAGGAGGAGGAGAGGGACCTAAGGAGGAGCAGGGAGGGAGGAGGAGGAGGAGGAGGAGGACCTGAGGAAGAAGGAAGTGGTGGACCTTAGGAAGAAGAAGGAGGAGGCGGAGGAGGGCCTAAGGAAGGAGGAGGAGGAGGAGAAGACACCGGCTGACAAAGAGGCGCCAGAACGGAGCCGCAGTGACCCCGCCGACCAGTGCAGGAATGTTCCCTGCAGGGTCTCACCACCGCACAGGAGGGAGGAGGAGGGGGCGTGCCGCAAGGGGGAGGGGGTGAAAGACCGGGGGAAGGAGGAGGAGGAGGAGGAGGAGGCGCTGTTGGAAGGGAAATAAAAGAAATGGAAAATAAAAATGATGGTACATAAAAGCATTCAAGTCAAAAGGGGAGAGATTAGTGGGTGGATGAGGGGGCGAGAGAGAGGGAGAGAGATAGGAAGGGTGAAAGAGGGGGCGGGAGGGAGAGAATGGAAAAAGGTTAGAGGCAAGAGAAAAATTGCATGGAAAGATCCGACAGCAAGAGGAGGAGAAGAGGAGGCAACAAGAGAGAGAGAGAGACCCCCACAACACGACCGGGGTGAATGTGCTCAGGGAGGCTTCTAGTATAAGCTGGGGTGCCGACGCCTGGAAGAGCTGTACTTGAGGTGAGAGAGAGAGAAAAGAAAATAATTAAGGGAACTGTCTCTCTTGATCACGTCTAGGTGCTTCAGCCTGCTCTAAGTACTGCCTCCAGTGTGTGTGTGTGTGTGTGTGTGTGTGTGTGAAAAGGTCGAATCACCCCTCTATCTTTCTATCATCGCCTCGAGTCACTTAAGAGCCTTCATGCAGGTATGATAAAAAAACCCGTAATTACACATGAACGTAAACAAGACGAAGCGGCATCTATTTCTGGGTCTTATGTACGATCGGTTTACATTTTTAACAACTCGCTTTTCCATCACCTATTACATCAGTACCACAAAAAAGACTCGTTAATAGAAAAAAAGACTCCATAACAGAAAAAACTCCCTAATAGAAAAAAAAGACTCTTATACAAAAGAAAAAATCTAATTAAATACGTTAAAATAGCAATCCTCCTCGCTTAATGATGCTCCCAAGTGTTCAGAGAATTTTGTCCTCAACTGTACATTGGAGGTTTGTCTTGAGACTAGCAGACTCCCGTGAGCTTGGTATTGGGGTCCTGGTAGGCTTGGTAGTGGGGTCCTGGTAGGCTTGGTAGTGGGGTACTGGTAGGCTTGGTAGTGGGGTACTGGTAGGCTTGGTAGTGGGGGTGGTAAGTGGGGTCCTGGTAGGCTTGGTAGTGGGGTACTGGTAGGCTTGGTAGTGGGGTACTGGTAGGCTTGATAGTGGGGTCCTGGTAAGCTTGGTGCTGGGGGGACCTGGTAAGCTTGGTGCTGGGGTACTGGTAGCGCCTAGTCACAAACCTGTACACTGGCACACACTCCTATATAACTTTCTATACTCCAGCTGTCTCAGAACCTAACCTAACCTAACTTAATCTGACTTTGGTAATGAGACAACACAAGATCCTTCGTTCCCCATCACCCTCTAAACATAGAAGACGATGAGGGATGGCAGCGTCAACTTAACATTCATATGTCCCAGATGTGTACAGATTAGGTTATGCTTTCTCTTGCCGCACTATAAGAAACCAGCTTTGCTTCACTGAGATGGACGACTCTGAGGAAAATAGCAAACTGGAACGCAATTTACATAAGAAAGTTCGAAATGATTGGGTTAATGACGTGGTATTACTCCCTTATCAAAATCAAGCAAGTCTCCCGATAACTAACATAATAAAAGCATCGATTACAAAGTGATGACAATTTGTATTCAGGAAAGAACCCTCAGTAGTCAATGGTATCATACGCCGGATGACACCGAGAGCCACCCGAGTGAGTTGAGGTTGATGACCGGATACAACACCAAGGCTTCTTCACAGGATTACATGTGTTTGAACCCCACAGAAACGCGCACCACTTCCATGCATGTAAAAAAAACCAAAAACATACACTTGAAATTATCCATCTGAGGTCGGCTAGAAAAATTCATGGTCTCTCTATGTTTACTTTCAGACTCTTAATTCCGATCCCAACTCCCCCTATACATTGCCCTCATCACACAAGCTTTCCTAGAACCTTTACACTACAGATAACCTTTAATGACCTTATGTTTAATGCCGAGACAAGAGAGAGGATGACAGTAACCCCAACAATGCGGGCCATCACGTAGTCTGGGATGTTAAGGTGAAATGTGGACGACAGCTGAGAAGTACAGGTCACGAGTTGGAGATCTTGGGATGTAAAGTGATAGTGAAGATTATTCCTTAATTAAAATGTATCCACTGACCTGACCACTGATCTTCCGGAGACATGGCCACTTGGCAGATATTCATGGCCACTTGACAGATATTCATGGCCACTTGGCAGATATTCATGGCCACCTGGCAGATATTCATGGCCACTTGGCAGATATTCATGGCCACCTGGCAGATATTCATGGCCACTTGACAGATACGCACACACATTGAAATTGTCAACGAGAGATCGAAATAAATTTACGAGTTTGTTATAAAGCCGCTCAGACGATGTAAACAAACATGATACAAAGTTACTTCAAAAGAGTGAAAGAAAACAAAAGGAACATTTACATATAAACAAAAGACCAAGAGAGTTAAAACAAATGGGAAACAAAAGAGCAAAGGCACGTACATAAAAGACAGTGGGAACAAGAGATGATAAACAATAGTGGAAGCTGAACAAACTGAGGAATGACGTGATAACTAGCTCGAGGCCAATGGTCAAGGTTAAGGCTGAGGACGACCATTTACCGCTGCATTACATACAGCCTCAACCACCTGTACATAATTATCTATGATTATACCTGACTGAAGGCGGATGTTCTTGCGGTCAGGTACATGCACACATATTTGTCTGTCAATACGTTTGTACGTTTATATGGACACAAGTGTTTGTTTCTATATATTAATGTATGCTAAATGTATATATACCTATACGTATACGGTATATAATTTTATAATTACAAAAATGTATGTGTATTGGGGACATTACATAATATGTAAAAAAACTGGAGCAGGTTCACTTTAGTTAAGATTAAATAATTCAAGTCACGTCTGATCGAACTATCTAACCCACCATTACCTTTTAAATCTGTAATAAATTAACGAGATCCTCTGAACATAATGACAGCCTCATCAAAAACACGTTTACAAGTATGTACTGTGGCGCGTCTCACTCACCCCACACCTATAAGCAGTCCAGTCGGTAAATGAAGCAGCGTTCGTCATCTATCACTGGCGAATGACTGATTACGTGTGCGTGTATGTTTAACTTCTAAACTCTCTTTTCTGGTATTATTATTATTATTATTATTATTATTATTATTATTATTATTATTATTATCATTATCATTATTATTATATACTACACTTACTTTCATACTACTAGTGTTATTTATCTCAGTATATTTAAAGCTCTCACTTAATATTTCCGGCTCATAGTGTTGTCTCTATCTTAATTAGCCTAGTATATATGGTACTGTACCTGGTAATTAGCCGAGTATATATCGACTTTTATCTACTAATTAGCCAAGTATACTAACTACTGTACCTGCTAATTAGACAAGTACATATATATTTTAACAAGCTATTTTGACCGTGTATTAGAATTATACTTCAAAACTAGGACTAGTATATTTCAATCACACTGACCTATAATCCAATCATATCTGGTCATAACATAATGGTCGAATTAACCAGTGATGCGACAGACCTCACTTAATAATTATCCGCTGAACCTCACGGCACACTGAACCTCACATGCTGAACCCCACGGCACACTGAACCTCACACGCTGAACCTCACGGCACACTGAACCTCACATGCTGAACCTCACGACACACTGAACCTCACATGCTGAACCTCACGACACACTGAACCTCACATGCTGAACTTCACGACACACTGAACCTCACATGCTGAGAACCTCACGACACACTGAACCTCACATGCTGAACTTCACGACACACTGAACCTCACATGCTGAGCCTCACGACACACTGAACCTCACATACTGAACCTCACGACACACTGAACCTCACATGCTGAACCTCACGACACACTGAACCTCACGACACACTGAACCTCACCACACACTGAACCTCACGACACACTGAACTTCACATGCTGAACCTCACGACACACTGAACCTCACCACACACTGAACCTTACATGCTGAACCTTACGACACCATCTTCAGTTAACCCTTTAGACGGCAATTTATCCCTTAACGTATTTTATTCAGGGCAACACGAGACGATTTATTCAGGTGATGATCGCCTCTGCCTGCTAAAGGGTCGGGAACTAGTCCAGCAGGTTGTACACTTAACGGTGTTGGTCGCGTCTAATTTTAGCATCGTCGAAACTACTAAAGGAGAGAATAATCATAAATACCAGTCTCGGGAAGGTTGCTGTGTAGCTTAGTGAACGCGTCTGTTTATCCAGGACCCAGGTTCGATTTATTTGTTGGTAGAGGGATAAAAATTAGGTTTAGGAACGTTTTGTTTCGTTCTTCTTTGTCTGTGAGCTACTATATATATATATATATATATATATATATATATATATATATATATATACTCATGTTAATATTCACCTCATCTTTCTATTAATAACTTACAAGATGTCCAAGAGGAACAAGTAGAATTTGTAAGTGACGTTGAACTAAGCCATCAGTGCTACGCTGCAAGTGACTACAGTACTAAATCTACATGAGTATTTGTAAATATTTCTAAAAGGTTAAAGAAAATCGTTGGATGTCCCATCAATATCGGCCATTTGACTACGCCCCAAAATCATTAATGTGGTTAGGTTAGGTTAGGTTTTAGCAGACATCATTAAAACGTGAAGGACTTTGTACAGTACTCCGTAAAAAATGAGAGGTTGGTGACCCGTGGGTTTGTGACTGTGTAGATATAAACCTGAAAAGTGCCAAATCGACCCCTCACCTGGGAGACGGTCACTCCACACCGTAACGCTTGGAGGAGCACCACACGAGGTGTCAATACTTTCGAGTTAGCCCGACTGCATACCGAGGCAGACAAACACCAGCGCCGGAAAGACGCTGCCGCCGCCCTTACTCACAGTGAAAAATGACGAGCTTGTAAACTTACTGTGACACTGACCTCGATTAACTATTTACAAATACACCTATAGCGGGGAGTTCCGAGTGGGAGATGATGCAATGTGATTATTAGTCAGCTTCTTGAGGGTAGTGCCACACAAGCGCTTAGATCTGCAACAGGAACCTCTTAGGCCAGTTACATAATATTTGTCCTCAAGAAGAAAACATTTTGAAAATCTAGAGGGAACAATACACTAGTGGTGGAGGAGTAAACACGCACTACATTCCGACACACGAGGTATGAGTAACACAGCCTCTTCTCTGTTTCACAAACAGGCCTCTCTTTCTTCTGGTCTCAAGAACAAACAACTACTGCCATGTATACAATGTGTGGCGTAAACCTCAGCGTTAATTAAGCATTCCATCACACCAGCACGTTCAGTTATGTGTAAACCTTCCGCAATTCTCACGAGGCAACACTATCTGCATGCGGGAGAAGGCGGAACACCTCTATGGCCCGATCAGGCATAAACTGGTTTACTGGGTTGCCACGAATACATAAGTCTCCTCATGTTTATATTACCTTTGACGATTTAATTAAATTCCCTGATCATTATACCTGAACAGTTGTGGTATTACACTACATCTAATTATATGCAAACTTACCTTAATATTGACAGTTGTTTATTCAGTGATTGTATATGAAGCATAATTTTAATGTTTAGCAGCTGATCCATCCACACAATTAACACTAAGACTGGACTCAAACCCACAAGAAACTATAATACAAACTACCTTTAGTGGTGAACCCGCCAGCCTAGCCAGTAATCTCAGGCCAAAAGGATCAGGTAATAAAGAGTCTGGGGCGGTGCTTCCTCGTCATTGTGATAGGGTGATGCATAGGTGGGCCCGTGAAGCACCTACCCACGGCGACTTCAGTGGTGTTGAGGGGGGAGACGGTCGACGGTAAGAGTGCGGAGGAGATGGATTTTGTGTGGTCTGTATAGTCTGAGAGCTGGAACAGATGGAAATTAAGTAACTAGAAATACTGGAACTCTAGTAATCAACCCACTCTTAGTTAATTTTCTTCCTATGTTGATGTCTTCCTCTATATATTAACCTGCCTGGTCCTGTGATCTGCCTGCCTGCAATAGTCGTATCAGAGTTGTAGCGACTGAACGGCCTGATAAGAGTTCTACAGGGTGATCGAAAAGTCCCTGTGCACCTCCAATAATCAACACTATAGATATTTACTTTGGTTTGCTTACAGTACACGTAGCGACAACAAGTAAACCGCTAGTGATAATGACTCCAGGTGCACAGGAACTTTTCGATCACTGTATTTACACGGAAGCAGTTAGGAGGAGGAAGGACGAGATACGAGGAGGAAGGACGAGATACCTGAAGGAGAAAGAAGAGGTAAAGAGACCATTAATATAAGGTGCCTCTCCCAGTATGTCCCCCAACAGGTATCCAAGTTAAAGAGGTTTTTATGGCCACTTACTGACGGAAGGAGGAGCAACTACCAGTGGCCAGGGTGGAACATGTAGGAACGTCGTCAGGAGTAACAGGACGAATTCTCCAGACAACACACCGTAATTAAAAAGAATGTTTCCTTCATTATCGTCGTGTACCTTGAGAGTAGCCACGACAGAACAACATATCTGGAGCCGAAGCACAGGTCAAGTATGTTGCTTCATTTCTTCCCTTAACACTGCACAGCTGGACATTGAGTTAGTGTGGCGGTCAAACGTGAGAATATTTACGCTATTGATACCTATAGAATATAGTAAGTAAGTAGAAATTATAAGGAGGTTGATGTTTGATGTATATTTCAAGGGACAGGTAAAAAATCTCTTTCACGAGGTGTGTGTGTGTGTGTGTGTGTGTGACTGGTTAGACACTCATTACAGTGTTCTATACAGACGTACACCTTTTAGTAAATACTCCTCAGACATTTTCTGAAACCAATGACCTCCACCAATCAGTACCCTGGCCTTATTGACTCGTTAAAAGCTGTAACCAATAATAACAAGACGCTGGTCAATTGAGGTTATCTGCTGCAGAAAGTCACCTCGCCTGACGAAGGACTATTTTCCATAAGACTCAAGGGTGACGGTGTGCCTCGAGTCTAATACATAAGGGTGATACTCCATATACTCTCTCCCTAGTAGACTCGTTTAAGTGTTTTTATGGTAATGTTATGAGTATTTTATGGTGATGAGATACAAGAGACGCTCACGGCACCATGGTCTCTCACGCGTCTTGTTGTATTGTGTACGCAGGGGAGACGATGGGAGAAACAAATTCGACAAGACTCTTCCTTTATTTTAAACATATGTTAGTCAATATCAACAACAAACACGGTGAAACACACACACACACCCTGAGAGACAGACGCGACTACTGACAAACACCGACTGATAGGTATACAGTATATACAAACTGTTAAAGTGTAAGTAACAAGAGTGCAGAGGTCTTATTGCAACTATATCTTGCGCTAGTCAGGCCGCACCTCGATTATGCGGTTCAGTTCTGGTGCCCCTATTATAGAATGGCTATAAATTCACTAGAGTCGGTGCAGCGAAGAATGACAAAAATGATTCCGGGACTTAGAAACCTTCCATATCAGGATAGGTTAAAGAAACTTAACTAGCATTCCTTAGAAAGACGAAGAGTGCGGGGAGATATGATAGAAGTATTTAAGTGGGTGAAAGGAATCAATAAAGGGGATATAGATAAAGTTCTTATAATATCCGAGCAGGATAGGACTCGGAGCAACGGATTCAAGTTGGATAAGTTTAGGTTTAGGAGGGAGAGAGGAAGAAACTGGTTCACAAATAGGGTGGTGGACGAGTGGAACAAGCTTAACAACTTTGTAGTCAGTGCTGGAACTCTGGAAAGTTTCAAAAGGAGGCTGGATAGATTCATGGATGATAGAGAGTGGTAGTAACTCTCGACAGGAGCTGCCATGCACAGGCCAACCGGCCTATTGCAGACTCCTTATTTTCTTATGTTCTTATGTTCTTAAAGGCAGGCGGTGAGAGGACAATAACCGCGGGAAACGCTACACAGCGGGTCCTGATAGTTGCCAGTAGACTTTCAAGCATGACTCATCTACGGGGACAATATCACCAAAGACGTGGTCGTGTTTGCCCTGAGTAAAGAAAAATAATTGGTTAACAAATTTTCACACACATATGTTCACTTACACGTGTCTTGGCTTACATTGGCTTACACTACCAACAGACACGTTCACCTACTTGCGTCCACTTACATCATCAGCTGGGACAAGTTCGCCTACACGTCTGCGAAAACGTCACCGGCAGACAACCTCGCCCAGGCTCCTCATGGGGGGCGGGAACTATCGTCTGGGTCTTCAATGAAACCTGTTTTTAGGGAGATAATCCTGCCAGGGTCGTGGGGAAACTCACTCCTATACGGGTGTTGTGTTGGTCACCATCCATCAACACCCTCCACTCATGACCTCAATGATTTATGTTAAATTCTCAATGAAGCCAGAATTTATTTCACAATTAAGGACAAACAAAGATGGCGACCTAAATGACGACACTCTCAAGGCTTAGGAACAACATTTGAACTAATAAGGTGATTAAATAAAAACTAAATAATTAATATGTACCGCTAATCTGGTGCCAAATTTCAGAAAATATCTATAAAAAAAGAAGGAAATTTTTACAAGCTATGGACCAATCTGTAGCAAATCAATTAAGAGTCAAAGATCCAGCCTGTGCCAAATAACACCACCTTCCGTCTCAGCTAAGTTCCATGAAGAGGAAAACACTGATAAACAGAAGACTCACTCCAACAACGTGACACAAAACCTAACAGTAATCCCAGAGGAGCTGTACCATTAATAAAACTCCTTACAGTAAATGACAACTCCAAGAAATACATTAAACATTCACCTGCCACAACCTAACATATACATCAGCAACACAGGTAAGCAACCGATAGTGAAGGTAACCGCCCGACACCCCCGACCTGGCAAGTAACACAATCACCTGCAGGTAAAACAATCAAGGAAGTAAAGGGGGAGAAAAAATATCAGCACTGAAGTTCGCGGAAGACCTTCTCCTCCTCCTCCGGCAGTTCAGTAATGACCTTGACCTCCCAGTGACCTTCGAAATCAGTCATGAACTCTCTCTTCTCAGGGGCAAAGGAACACGTGTGATATTATTCTTGTCGTTGAAGGAACATACGTTATACGATTTCAAAAGAATAAAGTCAAACAAAATATAAAAACAACAAAGACAAATAATATTACCACAACAACAACAACAGCACAACAATAACAACAATACAACAACAACAAAAAAGGCTCAGATGATGGTAATATCCCCCAGGCCACAGCTGACCCGAGGTGCCTCAGGGCTGTAGTCTCGCTCCCACCTTCCTGCTCCTCATCTCGGCGACCCTCAGTTACCAGGTGCCGTAGAAACTCATTTACAGATACTATCTCTCCGTCACTCGTGCCTCGTCCCATCTCCCCGCACACCTCCGCCCCTGACTTAACCCGGTACTATACTGAGGAGGCTGTAAAAACATCAGTATTTAAAAATTCCCCAAATGTTTTAACTATCCCTCCGTCTGAAGTTAAATTGTTATAGCCATTCTTCTTCACAAATACATAGTGTTATATATTTTTTCGTGTGTGATTTCCTCAAGGGTCAATCATATTTCACAACAGCTCTTGGAAGAAACACATTAGAGGTTGAAAAGTTCCAATAATTTCTTCCTTTATCATATACGTCTCTCTCTCTCTCTCTCTCTCTCTCTCTCTCTCTTATAATTCCAAACTGTTCACAAAAGCGTCATCAGCCTTTATATATCATAACCACAAAAAAGTTAAGGGAGGTGTCCTAATCGTCTCCTTTTCAAGATATATGAGTATAATAAAACCTTTTCCTGATGCGCCCCTCACCCCCCCTCCCCCGCCTCTCCCCTTCCTAAGGCAAGTCTCCTCCTCCTTCCACCGTGAAGTACACGCCAGACGAGAGAGGCTCCACTCATTACTCATCTGCCCATACAGTTCTGAAACCCATTATACCCCCAACTCTACATATAATATACATATTCTTTACACATAACGCACCCCATCACACACCTCCACACACACTACTGAAGGTAACACACCCAAACACACCCACACACACTACTGAAGGTAACACACCCAGACACACACAACTGAAGGTAACACAACCAGACACACCCACACACACCGGTGGCCACAACGCACAGTTCTTAAAAGTTGTCCCGGTACATAAACAAAGACATTATGAGGAGGAAAGAAAAAAATGGGTAAATGAACACTGATGAACACTGATGAACAATGATGAACACTGGCCAGAACAATGCAGGAGTAATGTTGGTGTAGACTTTCATGACTGGACAAGTTTAGCTTCATTATGAGTATGTATTACAGTATGTCTCTCCTTCAACACACACACACACACACACACACACACACACGACAACAGAACATAAGAATGAAGGAAACTGCAGCTGGCCTATTGGTCCATATTGGGCAGTCCCGTGGATATCCAACCTATATATGAAGCTATCCAGCGTATTCGAGTTAATGATGATATTTGGTAACTTGTTCCACTCATCCACAACTCTATTACAGTAAAAATATTC
The DNA here is from genome assembly GCF_018991925.1 of Homarus americanus. Classification (NCBI taxonomy): domain Eukaryota; kingdom Metazoa; phylum Arthropoda; class Malacostraca; order Decapoda; family Nephropidae; genus Homarus; species Homarus americanus. Next base: position 15,522,114 of record NW_024737097.1, read on the forward strand.
ATATGGAAGTTTTGTAGAAGAATAAATATGTAATCATATTTTTAATTCACAAATTACTTGACCAAATAATCAATGGTTAAAAGGTCACATCACAGTTCAAGGTTAACAGGATACTGGTTTGGGAACCTGCATCAGTGTGTGAGTGTGAGGACATAAGGTAATAAGTGTGTATTTGGGCTCAAGAATCAGTATCTTATTCATCTTGAACTTAATAATGTTAATTAATTCAGGTAAGTTGGAGTTATAATTACCTGTCCAACACCTGAATTACGGTTCTAATTTTATGTCGATTCTGAACCATTTATTCGATTCCATTAAGAGAGAGATATGAAGCAGACTATGTTAAATACAGTACTATAACCTAACCTAACCTAACCTAACCCAGCTAAACCACCTTTCAAAAATTATACCTGCTAATAAAAGTACTCCTAAGAACAGTACCTCTAGATACAGTAAAAGGTTCGGTTAGGTCAGGTCAGCTCAGGTTAAGTTAGGTTAGGTTAGGTTAGATTCACAGGTAATGACGTACCTTCAACAGTAAATATTAAGTCAATCTTGGCAATGATCCCTCAAAGGCGTGGATTTTCAAAGGTACGTTCGTGATAGTTTTTTTTTCATTCTTACCTAAACGGTGTGAGGACGCTGCCACCTGACTCACTTCAACTAAGACGCGTTATATGTAAGACAAAACTACGTTGTATTTATAAAGAATGAATGTAGATAGAAGGGTTATTATACCACTACATTACCACCACAGTAATACCACTACACCACCACACTAACACCACACCACTACCACACAATGCCACTACACAACCACACAATGCCACAATAAAAATATATCACCCTCCGAGACGATGGACAACTCTTAAACAAAGTCACTATTGACATAAAGAAAAAATTCCCTGGCTAATTCTCGAGTCAATTCAGGTGTTGATGACCTCGGCAGGTGAGACTTGGAGAGCTGCCCAAGCCTGCGGGGTGGAGCGTTGTCCAGGCCTGAAGGGTGGAGCATTGTCGAGGTCTGCGTCGTGGAGCATTGTCGAGGCCTGGGGTGTGGAGCACTGTCGAGGCCTGGGGTGTGGAGCATTGTCCTGGCCTGGGGATGGAGCATTGCCCCGGCCTGGGGGTGGAGCATTGCCCCGGCCTGGGGGTGGAGTATTGTCCAGGTCTGGGATGTGGAGCATTGTCCAGGCCACACTCCGCGACAGCCACTCATCAAGCCCTGGTCGTAGCCACACCCCAGACAGCCACACCCCCGACAGACACTCACCCACAACCCCACGACAGCCACTCATCATGCACTGGTCGTAGCCACACCCCAGACAGCCACTCATCATGCACTGGTCGTAGCCACACCCCATGACAGCCCCACCCCACTCATCATGCACTGGTCGTAGTCACCATCCACACCCCCGACAGTCACTCATCATGCACTGTGGTCGTAGCCCCACCCCCGACAGTCACTCATCATGCACTGGTCGTAGCCCCACCCGACAGTGCACTCATCATGCTGAGTTGCCCACCCCCGACAGTCACTCATCATGCACTGGTCGTGGCCCCACCCCCGACAGTCACTCATCATGCACTGGTCAGCAGCTTCCACCCCATTGATCCTCATATGCACTGGTCGTAGCCCCACCCCCCGACAGCCGCTGTCATGCACTGGTCGTGGCCCCCACCCCCGACAGTCACTCATCATGCTGGTCAGTAGCCCACCCGACGGTCACTCTGTCATTGCACTGATCCATGGCCCACCGACAGTCACTCATCATGCACTGGTCGTAGCCCCACCCGACAGTCACTCATCGGCACACTGGTCGTAGCCCCACTGACGATGCACTCATCATGCTGGTCGTAGCCCCACCCCGACAGCCCTCATATTTTACTGGTCATGGCCCCCCGACAGGTGCTCATCATGCCACTGGTGTGGCCCCCACCCCCCGACAGTCGCTCATCATGCACTGGTCGTAGCCCCCACCCGACAGTCTACTCTCATGGCCACGGGGTCGTGCCCCCACCCGACAGTCACTCATCTATGCACTGGTGTAGCCCCACCTTAGCCCTCATCATGCACTGGTCGTAGCCCCCGCCCCCCGACAGTCCTCATCATGCTGCACTGGTCAGCGCCCCCACCCCGACAGTCACTCATCATGCACTGGTCATGCCCCCACCCCCGACAGTCCTCATCATGCCATGGTCAGCACCGACAGTCTCCTTCATGCACTGGTCATGTACACCGCCGACAGTCACTCATCATAGCCCCACCGACAGTCACTCATCACTGGTCGTAGCCCCACCCCCGACAGTCACTCATCATGCACTGGTCGTAGCCCCACCCCCGACAGTCACTCATCATGCACTGGTCGTAGCCACACCCCCGACAGCCACTCATCATGCACTGGTCGTAACAATAACGGAGTAACAGTGTCTGCAGGTTAACACTGACTGGGACCTCGCATCTCACTGAACCATCTCACATCAAGAGACAGAGGCGAGGACTTGAGAGACAACCACACACACTGATCAGTTTTTGAGTGGAAGAAATCAAAGCTTAACTGTAAACAAACTGGTAGGTTAGGTGGTTGTATGGTGGTGGTTAGGTTAGGTTAGGTGATTGTATGGTGGTGGTTAGGTGATTGTATGGTAGTTAGGTTAGGTTAGGTTAGGTTAGGTGATTGTATGGTGGTGGTTATCATGGTATTGACGAACCTGTCCATCATGTATGTCTTCCTCCTCTCCCCCGTCCTCACACTGTTACCCCTTCCCCAACAAAACAACAACAACAATAACACCACCACCACCACCACCACAACAACAATAACAACAGCAACACCAACACCACCACAAAAACATCACCACCACCACCACAACAACAACAATAACAACAGCAACACCACCACAAAAACAACACCATCACACCATCACCACCACAAAAACAACACCATCACACCATCACCACCACCACCACCACAACAACAATAACAACACCACAACACTCTATATTTTCCCCCTGAATATTTGGAGTGTTATTTAAAGACCATTGTTCACAGCCGGACACTTCAAGCCCCGATGCTTCAGGAACAAAAACAGAACAAGTTAATGCCTACCTCACCCACTTTAATTACATGATAAAATACCTGTAACTCTGTACTTTAGTTATGTATTCTCGTAATGGTACAGCCGTAAGGTAGTTTGTACTGGCCCTCGTGTTAACATCATGGCGATGAGAGACTTTTAAAGAGTGAGTGAATATTAATCTGACCTGACATGACCTGACCTGACCTGACCTGACCTGACCTGACCAAACCAAACCAAATCTAACCTAATAACGGTGTCTCGATATTGTCTGAAGTCTTTTAAAAATGTTATCTTGAAACATTGTTGGTCTAGGCGCTGGTTATAATAAACCTGTTGGATTAAATGGTTGAAAGTTACCTCCTCTCATCTCATCTCCTCTCCTCTCATCTCGTCTCATCTCGTCTCATCTCGATAGAGTGAGGGATTATTGACCTCCACGCCTAATGACTGACTTCCACGCCTGATTACCGACCTCTACATTTGATAACAGATCTCCACGCCAGATTACTGACCTCCACGCCAGATTACTGACCTCCACGCCAGATTACTGACCTCCACGCCAGATTACTGACCTCCACGCCAGATTACTGACCTCCACGCCTCGGTTGCTTCCAGATGAAAAATATCTTGGAAGTTTATCAAGAGAACTTAAACTGTGGAGGAGATAGAACAATGAGACAGACTGTGATATAATTGTTACCTTGATGACCGAGCCTCAGGTGTCCTTCACTTCCCCCTCACACCTGTAAGAATCCCCATCTGTCTACGTCTGTATGTTTACTTCTCTTTAAACTGCCTTAAGTCTTTGTGTGTGTGTCTGTTTCTTTAAGAGTTATTTTTTTCTCTCTGTATATCCAGTTCTCGTTATCGGCCCAGATATATTTCTTCAATGAGATGGTGTGTGTGTGTGTGTGTGTGTGTGTGTGTGTGTGTGTGTGTAAAAATTGTCATCTTCAAACTCTTACAACTCAGTTCTTGTGTAATTCTGTAACAGGAGATTTCTCTTGGACGAAATATAACTTTATAATTATTTTGATAAGAGATGAAGATGTACATTACCTCAGTCACAGACAAGATGTTAAGGAAGGAGACAGAGGAGAACATTATCTCTCATCTCTCACTTGTACACCTCATCTCTCACTTGTACACCTCACCTGAGTCAACACCAATCATTATAAACGAACGAGCGTCTTTAATGTACACTCGGGAGGTGAATCACAGGATATATTTTTCCAAGTTCAATTTCTTCTGCTCTAACATGATAATCGGCCGGTATGCAGGACTCACGGCCGGGAACGTGACTCATACCGGTGACCTCAACCTTGTGGCTTGCGGTCACCTTCTCAGATGATGTCACCGACTGCACTGGAGGAAACATGTGGAGCTGAAATAATGCTCTCCACTTCCCCCAACAGGTAACGTACTCTGTAATATGGCGAAATGGGTCAGTGTAGTGAAGATATATACCAACACCTCAACACGCAGTACAGGGTTTAACACGGGGGTGGAGAGTGAAAAAAAAAGCAACACTGAACAAAAAAATGAAGGGAAGGAAGGAGTGTGCAACCGGATGCCAGCAGTCGTGGTAGTCCTGAGAATGCAGCAGTAATTACTCAAGGTCATTCGAGTGTCTTGCGAACCTCCTGTATCGTTTAGTCGCCGGTACATGAAGGGCCAAGTACACCCGCACTCACGCAACACACACAAGCTTCCCATTCACCTACGCGTCACAATAACTCACTCAATATCTTCAGAGTCACACAGGTATATCTCACCAGAAAGAGTCTCAGATAATAACAAATGGCGCGGGTAACATAAGACACGGGAACTAAGCCTCTACCGTCAACAGGAGAGTAATACCTGTGTAAATTATATACAACATGTTTACGTTAGAAAATATGAACACATGAGACTGATAACTAATTACTTACAATTTATAACGTCTGCCCGTGAGCACCTGTCGTCTATACCTGTCGTCCACACCTGTCGTACACACCTATCCTTTACACCTGTCGTCCACACCTGTCGTACACACCTATCCTTTACACCTGTCGTCCACACCTGTCGTCCACACCTGTCGTACACACCTATCCTTCACACCTGTCGTCCACACCTGTCGTCTACACCTGTCGTACACACCTATCCTTCACACCTGTCGTCCACACCTGTCCGTAAACCACACCAAACGAAGGAAGTTGGAACAATTTTACTCTCATATTTATACTGAGAGAAAAAACCCAACATCACCTACTAATTAAAAACCAATCTGTATGTCTCTCACCTGTAACACCTGTTTATACAATCATCACAAGATAAGAGATAAAAAAATAACTATAAACTCCCCAAATGTTTAATATTTATTGATAATTACGTAAATGTTGATTCAGACTCGGTAATATAAAACATCAAGAATTTATGGAATGTTTAATAAAAAAAATAATCCACTTAGTAAAATAATTCAATGTAGTGTTAAATGTCTTGGGGAAATAAAGCCACAGATGAGACATAAATAAAGCCACAGATGAGACATAAATGAAGCCACAGATGAGACATGAGACATAAATCATTCACAAACGACAGATCCTAAACATAGCGAGTCAGCTGGGTGTTTACTGTACTACGTAATGTATAAACTATGGTGAGTGATTTGACAACATTCTCGTAATACCTGACTAATTATCTGCATGAGTGTCTACGGTAAAGTTCTTGTATATATATAATTTCACGGTAAGACGTTCCAGATCACAAGTAGCGCAGTTTACCAACAACCTGGTCCATGGGGTAGTCTGTCTAGCGTTCCCAGGAGTGTTCTTGCAAGTCCTCCAGCCACAGACAGACATACACAACTCTCACACCACGCCCAACTGTTTGTTACATGTTTGTCTAGTTAACTATTGCTCAAGTCATCCTCCAGCCCCCCCCCCCCAACACCACGCCCAACGAGTAGTTACAAGCGTGTACAGTTATTCCCTCTGTTGAGAAACTATCTTAATAATTACCTGTACTTCCTTCTCACTCAGGTGTAGCGTGCATCAAGGTAACGAACACCTCATATAAAGGGTGGGGTGGGGTGGGGTGGGGTGGGGTGGGGTGGGGTGGGGTGGGGAGCGGTAGGGAAGTGTGTGTAAGACAATGTTTAGGAGCCACTAGAAAAGGTTTATGAAAAGTAAAAATATCCATCAACATTCCTCGTATCCTCACCTTGATAACACACGCGGTATATAAAGGCAATGATCAATGTTTATTTACAATGTTTCATGCCGAGAGGAGTCATGTTTATACTCACTTAAGAAACTGTTCTGTTTTACTCTATTTATAAAACTCCTTTAAATATTTTTAAAAGTAACACATCCAGGTTTCCTTAAATCACGCACAGTCCCCTTCATTAGCGCGTTTACAGGGACTCGTCAGGGTTTGTGCAGTGTGGCAGCCTAATGTTTGTTTACATTCGACAGAAGGAAACTCGCAGTAGTAAACATTCTTTGGAATAAAAATTAAAACAGTTAAAACAAATATCTCAATATAAGGACTTGCGGAATGTTTATATGGCGAGCTCCTGTAAACGCACGAGTGAAGGGGACTGAATGTAGCCAGCCGTCCTCTCCTTCACTCCTCTCCCCTCGGCTACCATGAATATTTCTTACCAACCTTTCCTCCTGACACGCTAATATATAACCTTAATGCGACAAGGAAACAAACTTAAATTATAGCATCAGTTTGATTAGGTACAGTTACTAAAAAAAATTATCTATACAAAATTATTTTGAGAAAATGACACAATGGACGAAGGATTTTGACAACCCTACCGAGATAACAGGAGTCGCGGTGTTCATTCATGGATCACCCCGAGTACAGATAGTTTTTGGAGTGACTGTACACTAGCAGAGTACAGTTGTAAGTCACAGAATATATATGTATGTATGTAAAAATAACTCGAAATAATACAAGACCCATTGTTTCTGAAGAGACTTGTACTTTACTTCTTCAGCCACTTCTTAGGGATCTCCAGCACCGTCATTACACCTGTATCACCAGAGGTTTCCAGGAGTGATAGGAGCTCCGGTATTACCTCCTCAACCTCCAGCCTAGAGGGAGGAGTGAAAGCCAGTACAAGCCGGCCACCCAAACAACAAGCATTTCTAATTTGAACCACAAGAGTATTTGTCTTGGACTGCGGCCTCTGGGTGGTGGTCAGTAAGAAGAAGCGGTAACTTGATTTATCTCGCCTCGTTTAGATGGTAGAAGGTTGTCGGTGGTCCTACTAGAAGCATTTTTTTTTTTTTGCTGGTACTAACGATTTAAAAATATTTTAATTGGTCTGTGATAATCGTAAAGATTCACAGTATCTTTTAAAACCGGTAAATGCGACAGCTTCCACAACCATCAAGTTATTTAGTGAGTTGTTGGGTATTGAAACTCCGACGTTCAGAAGTGATTAGATAGATTTTCTTAAGTTCATTGTGGTATAACACGTACAGGTATATACTTAAATCCAATCAAGTGACATGAGTTCAGTATCGGAGTGTTTCTGCTCCACAGTTTCACCAAAGTAACTAATCTTTTCTTTTTTACGTGAATTACCTGCTTGTCTGATCATTTTTGTCATGTATCGCGTGTCCACTACCTGGCTGTCTTAACTCGCCCCAATAACCGTTTCTTGACCTAATTGTTGATATCTTTTAACTGCTCCTGACAGCTGTAAATGACCAATTCTTTGTCAGCCTTTCTTACAATATACACAGAAAACACCGGTGATGCCAATATTAGCCAAGTTCATGCCGAGCCGAGTGACACTAACACAAAGGTTTGATGTGAAAGAAAGTGCGTCACACATTACTAGCTACGCCAAGTGTCAAACGACCCGGGACCAAAAACAAACCACATTCTTCGTCAGGTTCTGTATTATTATGTAGATAATTAGATCAGGAGTTCACAAGTAGATCTCTTACCTCGAGGCACAAGATAAAAACTCACACCTTTGAGCTAAGGAACATGGAAGTTATTTGGAATACAGTAACACCAAGTTAACAACATTTAGAGTATAGGAAAAAACGTCACCCTTCACAACCAGAGGAGCGCTGCCGATACCCGGAGGTCCCTTAGTGTCCCAGATAACATTTGGAGAAGAACCTGGAGATCATATGCGTGGGCCTGGCGGTGTGTGTACCCCTCCCCTCCCCACCCAGCACGCGTGATCAGAAGTGCACCACGTAGTAATTTGGTGGGTCGTGACGAGATGGCCTGGGGTTACTGCGGCAGGAGAGGAATCTAGGACACAGCGAGGCTTCCACTATGTCTCACACACACACACACACACACACACACACACAGTCTAGTTGCCTGTGCCAAATTTAAGAAGCTTGCAAAACCAGGCCAAGCATGCAACATCAACCACCTTCTGCAACGTCAGAGTCCAATGCAACACTATGCAGGCAACACCTAACACCAATCATCGTTCCCACTGATGTTACTCAATTCTTCAAATATCTGTGGCCTCCAGCGCCATCCTAACCTAACCTAACCTAACCTAACTTAACCTAACCATAACACAGAAATACAATATCCTAACCTAACCTAGCGTAGATGGCAGCTACAGTACCAGCCAACACTCGGCCACAAGCCCTCAACAACCTGACTGACAATAACAAGTAAAGTTTATCACCCAACCTGTCTACTGATGCGTCTCATGGATCAAGCAACCGAGGACAAACAAAAACACAAACAAACACATAAGACAGTGATGAAAGATAAGGAAAAAACACAAGGATATCAAAGTTTATTTTTCAGAGTAGTGGCGATGGAAAAACCTGAGCCAAAGTTGTCATTAAGAAGAAGAGGCTTAACCTTCGAATGATAGTTTCAACCTTTGACCTGTGTCCTCCAAACTTTAATGCTTGTTCCTTCACATGTCTTTGTGCTTGTGTGTTTGTCTTATAGTTTTTGTTATTGTTATTATTATCATTAAGATATAACTACCATGTAATGTGATTGTCGTTTATAAACTCCTGTGACTGAGGCAGCTCCTGTGTTTTTCCTCAATGGTAATGATGTACTGAGACCTTGAGACGACCCCCGAAATTTACGTGATACGTGTGATGTGTTGGGATGTGATGTGATGCGTTGGGATGTATTGGGATGTGATGTGTTGGGATGTGATGGGATGTGATAAGTAGCTAACACCTGCGTTATTTAATCTACGAGGGGTGGAGGTGGGGGACATGTTAAGCGTGTCCTGAGTATGGAGTAATTATTTAGTCTACATCAAGTTATCTGGAAACAAAACTTGAGGTGACCAGGTGATGAGTGAGTGAGTGTCTAGGTATGTGTAGGGTGAGGGAGAGAGGGACGGACGGACGCACGTAGAGGGAGTACAGGGAGCAAGAGGATAAGCAAGAAGCAATTACACATTCCAGCGGTGTTACTCACACGCCGAGTTACCTTGCCAAGGACGACGCTACACGCCCGTAACCCTCAATCCTCCTCCCGCACCCAACACACCTTCTACAACACTACTCCCCAAGGGTCAAAATACCCCACCAGACTAATGTACGAGATAAACCATTTCATCGCAACAACCTATTCTTCTTAAAATAAACTTCACGATTCGCTCCCATTATCCGCCGTCTCTTCTAATGCTTGTGGCAGGAGGAAGAGCGTCACTTCCGGCGCTATTGGATGCCTCTACCTGTGGCTACCCAAGGTCATGTACAGTGAGTGGTGAGACGGATAGATCCCGCCACAACCACGCATTAAGCTGGTCAAGATCGTGCCACGGTGGGTTTTTCTACTAGTAGCAGGTAATACTCCGGGAGTCAATGACCCACCTCGCTCCCGGCCACAACTACGACAGTGCACACCGCTGTCCTGCCTCACCCGGGCTTGGCTCAGAGTGGCTGGGTGGCTGGGTACGTATAGATGGCCGCCCGCTTACAACTAGAAGCTGAAACATAAAAACCTATAAATTTAAGAATGGAGGAAACTGCACTGAGTCTCTTGGCCCATACTAGGTAGCCCCGTTTACACCCAACCCCTATCGCTCATATATCTGTCCAGCCTATATTTAAAGCTACCTAACGTGTTCGAGTTAATGATGATGTTTGGTACCTTGTTTAACCCTTGACTAATTTGGTTTTATCGTTATTCCGAGCACGACTTCTATGTAGCCTTTCGTTATGCATGAACACTGCAGTCTCCTCGACCCTCGTGTTCTCATGTTTCCTTAGCGGTTTACGGACTTCAACATCTTTTGAACTGCCCTCTCGAGAAAGCCAGCCAGCGTTGCCACCACGTCCCTAGTATATGAGGGAGGTTAGCAGGGAGACTCAACCTAAGAGTGTACCAGCTCCTGTCACACACACACACACACACACACACACACACACACACACTACGACTCCTAGGTCAGGTGAACGCCCCCGACGCCCCAAGATGACCCTTATGATTGTCAAAATGTTAATATTAAATTTAGACGTTAGTTAATATACCCGCCCTAATGTTGTGTTCAGTAAACCATGTGACACATACATACTTATCCCTGGCACCACTCCTAGTGACACTACCACCTGACACATATTTCCTTGACACCGCTACCAACTAGATGACACTACCTGACACTTCTACCAACCAACTGACACAACCTAACACATGTTTTACACAACACCACTACAAACCTTACCTGACCTGACCTGACCTGACCTAACCTAACCTGACCACCACTCGCATCAATCCCTCAACCTTTCATTTCGTGTAATAATTTCTCTAACTTATAACTAGACAGAAATAAAAATACATGACCTCACCGTTAACTATGTTGCCCTGTAACAAGGCTAATTAACTATGGTGGGCAATTACTTAAGCTCTCTCTTAGAATCCACGAGTCATTGTTGTTGAGAAGTGGTGGTTAATTATCGATGGTTAGATAACTGCTTCAGGAGAGTGGCTGGTTGGTGAAAAGTAGAGCAGTGAAAACAAACAAACAAACAAACAAACAAACAAACAAACAAACAAACAAACACACACACACACACACACACACACCCAGTAATATACCTCATAATAACCTTCTTAAATCACACCTGACAACACTCATTAGAAGACTGTACAGCACTCATTTACTTTAAGGGTCACCTGAGCTCTCACTTACCTGAGCTGTAAAGTTCACGTGTAAAGTTAATTATGGTAATTTTCCACAACTAAATTAACAAAATATGTAAATCTGTGTTTTTTTAAGTGTATATATATATAAATTTATGTTTTTAATATATAATCCTTCTGATTTTGTCTATTTTATAATTACGAGGAGACTATTTGTTTTTCACTCATTTAAATAAATATTAATCACCTGCTTCTAATATTCACCTATATACCTTTACCAACATACACAATAATAATACTTTCAACACTTAAAACAAAATTACACGTAATTTCTTCTACTTTTATTTAAATTTTTCCTGGGTGGTGGGGGAGATTGATGTGTTAAACTCGGCCCCTCACATCATCTTGGGGGGTGGCAGGGAGTAAGGGGTGGCTGGAGGAGTTGGAGGGGGTGGCTGGAGGGAGCAGGTGGCTGGAGGGAGGAGGGGTGGCTGAGGGAGTAAGGGTGGCTGGCTGAGGGAGTAAGGGGTGGCTGGCTGGCTGGAGGTGGGGGTGGCTGGAGGAGGGTGGCTGAGGGTGGCTGGGGGGGTAAGGGGTGGCTGGCTAGGGGTGGCTGGAGGGGTGGCTGGAGGGAGGGTGGCTGGAGGGTGGGTGGCTGGAGGAGGGGTGGCTGGAGGAGTAGGTGGCTGGAGGAGTGGGTGGCTGGAGGGCAGATGGGTGTACGTCAAGTGGTGGCCAAACACTGAGGCCTGGCACCCAGCCAATAGCGAGGACGAGGGCGAGAAACTTTAAGAGATTCTTGACCACAAACTTGAAGCTGGCGAAGGTCAGGACCAAGTGAGGCTTTACGAGGAGGGAGGAGGGAGAGGGAGGAGGAGGGAGGAGAGGAGAGAGAGAGAGAGAGAGAGAGAGAGAGAGAGAGAGAGAGAGAGAGAGAGAGAGAGAGAGAGAGAGAGAGAGAGAGAGAGAGAGAGAGAGAGGAGAGAGAGAGAGAGAGAGAGAGAGAGAGAGAGAGAGAGAGAGAGAGAGAGAGAGAGAGAGAGAGAGAGAGAGAGAGGGAGAGGGAGGGAGGGGAGGGAGGGAGGGAGGGAGGAGGGAGGGAGGGAGGAGAGGAGGGAGGAGGGAGGGAGGGAGGGAGAGGGAGGGAGGGAGGGAGGGAGGGAGGGAGGGAGGAGGGAGGAGAGAGAGAGATAATTTTCATTAGCAGAACGGATGGACCATTTACTACAATCTCTCTCTCTCTAACTGTGGGAGAATTCCCTCAGGAAGGACACCTGTATCCCTCACCTGTTAAAGCCAAGGTGGGTAGAACGCTGGGGAGGAGCAGTGTGTCACGTCCGAAGAAACTACGAGCCTGATGGAGTAAACACACACACACACACACACACACACACACACACACACACACACACACACACACACACACACACACACACGCACACCTCAGTAGCCAGCACGTGGTACCTTAATAACATAGACTATGGTAATCAACAAACACACATGGTCAGGTTTCTTTTTTTTATGAATTCATCAAACACGTTTAGAAAGTTGCTGCTGTAATGATCAAGTACAGTAACAACATTAACAACTGTATTCTCGGCGTGGAAAAAAAAAGACGAATTACATGCAATTTATTTCAGGTGTTGAAGATGATGACCTACCAAGACGTGTGCTCTCTCTCTCTCTCTCGAGCATGTAGGTCACACCATCATGGCCATATCCATCATCTTCTCAAATCATCACTTGACACGTTCATCACTCCACAGCCTTGATAAGATGGACACAAGACCTGACCATTGTTCGTCCTGGATGAAGAAACCTGGTCCTTGTTCGTCCAGCGTGAAGAAACCTGGTCCTTGTTCGTCCAGCGTGAAGAAACCTGGTCCTTGTTCGTCCAGCGTGAAGAAACCTGGTCCTTGTTCGTCCTGGGTGAAGAAACGCTGGTCCTTGTTCGTCCTGGGTGAAGAAACGCTGTTCTTGTTCGTCCAGCGTGAAGAAACCTGGTCCTTGTTCGTCCAGCGTGAAGAAACCTGGTCCTTGTTCGTCCAGCGTGAAGAAACCTGGTCCTTGTTCGTCCTGGGTGAAGAAACGCTGGTCCTGTTCGTCCAGCGTGAAGAAACGCTGTTCTTGTTCGTCCAGCGTGAAGAAACCTGGTCCTTGTTCGTCCTGGGTGAAGAAAAACGCTGGTCCTTGTTCGTCCTGGGTGAAGAAACGTGGTCCTTGTTCGTCCTGGGTGAAGAGACGCTGGTCCTTGTTCGTCCTGGGTGAAGAAACGCTGGTCCTTGTTCGTCCAGCGTGAAGAAACGCTGGTCCTTGTTCGTCCTGGGTGAAGAAACGCTGGTCCTTGTTCGTCCTGGGTCTATATAGGATCAACAAAACCATCACACACGAGGGAGAGAGACGGAGGCTGGACGGTTGTAAACAGATGACCATTCACCAGACAGCGGGGAGAATTTTAGTAAAAGATTTTGACTACGTACTGTGGAGAGTCTTGCTTACTGTATATATGGTCATGTAGTTCATTAAGTCAAGCCAGACGTTTGGGCCTGGATGAATAAGACCTCATCTAACCTAACCCAACTTAACCTAACCTAACCCAACTTAACCTAACCTAACCCAACTTAACCTAACCTAACCCAACTTACCCTAACGTCATCATATCTAACCTAGCACTTATGACAACCTTCAGAGGATTACACGATCACCGCCGAGTAAGTGAAGGGACTATGAACAGTGGCAGACAAATGCAATAAAGACGTATATTAAAACCTTTACATTTTATAAACAAACAATAAAGAAACAAACTGTCGAAACAAGAAGGAAGAATTACCACAACATGACCAAGACTCAGGTGGTGGGAGAGTAACACTGGTGGATTATTGAGGTGTTACTAAATGTTGTTGTGGTGTGTGATGGAAGGATCTACCACGCCAGCCAAGCCCCTTGTATTTCCTCATAGTTACAAGGTTATATCACTGGTGCTGGATCTAACCTGCAGGCTACACGATTACAACAACTCGAATGTTACAATGCTCCTTGTTGTATTTTCCAACCACGAGGAAATTTCATGTATTTTCCTCAGTCAACGACACGAATGATATTCATACACACATAAATACTAATTACTCTCAGGTAGAAATTCTCTTTAAGAAATATTAAAGTAATTTCTTATCATAATGTCAAGATGGTGTTTCTCTGTTGTTATGACACACACACACACACACACACACACACACACACACCAGACTACTCATCGCTACAAAGCACCCTGGACAGGCTACAGGCATGGACTACGGAGAACAAGGTCACCATCAATCACACCAAAACCGTAGTCATGCGCATCAATACCACCACCACTCCAGTGCAAGCTCCAGCAGTCACAGTGGGTGCCCATCCTCTCCAGCTGGTGCAGTCTGCCAAACTCCTGGGTGTAACTATAGACAACAAACTTGACTGGAAGGCCCATGTAAATAACACAGTCAAGGCAGCCTCGTACCGTCTCTACATGCTACGAAGACTTAGGTCACTTGGGACACCCACGCCAGAGCTGAGGACCACCTACAACGCCTTTTTTCTCCCCAAACTAACGTATGCGTCACCAGCCTGGTCGTCTTCTCTCAACTCCACCCAACAACGTCAGCTAGAGAAGGTACAGAAAAGGGCCTGCAGAATCATGCTCGGCGCAGAATACTCCGGCTAGACCAACGCTCTCTCCACCCTGGAAATGCCATCCCTCAGTGACCTCCACCACCAAGCACTGGAAAGGTTTGGCCGTGGACTACTGCACCACCCTCGCCATCGCCACCTCTTGCCACCTGCAGCCCCCCACCCAACTCGCGCAGTCCGCCACTACAACAAAATATAGCCCATAAGAGCCCACACCGATAGATATAAGAACAGCACCATCCAATCTATTGTTAAAATAATAAACAACTCCTGATTTATGTACTGTACAGCCCTGTAAATGTATTCACTGCATATTATATCATTATGTCTAAATCAAATGTAAGTCTGTATATTTTCAGCCACCGGCTGCAACTCTATTAATAAACCGTTTATTATTATTATTATTATTATTACACACACACACACACACACACACACACACACACCATCTGCAAATTTGGTGAGAAGCTTCTGCACCATCCTAGACACTGGCTCCTACTACCGTCCGAGATACTTCGCCCGAGAATTGCTGTTCGACACCACAACCGCATCCAGCCCATACGAGCACGAACTGATCGCTATAAGAACAGCCCAGTCCCAACCACTGTAAAAATTATCAATAACTTGTTATCAACCAGTGTATTCACTCCCAGTCAATCTTACTTTTAGCACTGTTACTATGTTGAAATGCCCTGTAGTATAACCTTCTCCCACCTAGTTATTGTATCACTTATGTTACTTGTATATTATTTGTCAATCAAGAGACCCATTCCCCAAATATGTAACTGTATATTTTCAGCCTTCCGGCTGCCAAGTTCTTTCAATAAACCGTTAAATATTATTATTATTATTATTATTATTATTATTATTATTATTATTATCATCATTATTACACACACACACACGTGCCATCTGTTGATTGTACAGTATTTTGTTTGGGTCATCCTTCTGGACGAGGGACTGGTACATGAGAGCTGGGGGTGCAATGAAGAGCCTGGGACGTGAGCGGGCTGAGTGTGCGGGGGAGGAAGGGGAGATCTCTGTGGTTTATCAGTTAAGTCAGTTAGTTAAAGTGTTTATATTAGTAAAGAAAAAAGAAGAAAAAAATTGTCCTATTGTGAATTTTTTAAAGAGAATTCGTCTCGACTCGACAGCGGGTTTATATTGACCTTCCTGAGTACAGTAATGACCCTCAACACTCACCAGGGACTTATCTTAGCCACTTCCTTCACCAATAAACCTCAAGGTATCTTAGAAGTGACCTTTAAAGCCAAGGTCAACGAAGGTCGATCTTATGGGGAAAATTACTCACTAGAAATGAAAATATTCGAATAATTAAACTTAAAATAATCAAACAGTTTTATAAAGTGTTTCTCGAGATAATATACTTGATCAGTACTGTAGAGAGATTCAAAAGTATGGTTCGGTGTGTGTGTGTCTGTGTGTGTGTGTGTGTGTGTCTGTGTGTGTGTGTGTGTGTGTGTGTGTGTGTGTGTGTGTGTGTCTGTGTGTGTGTGTGTGTCTGTGTGTGTGTGTGTGTGTGTGTGTGTGTCTGTGTGTGTGTGTGTGTCTGTGTGTGTGTGTGTGTCTGTGTGTGTGTGTGTCTGTGTGTGTGTGTGTGTGTCTGTGTGTGTGTGTGTGTCTGTGTGTGTGTGTGTGTGTGTGTGTGTGTCTGTGTGTGTGTGTGTGTGTGTGTGTGTGTGTGTGTGTCTGTGTGTGTGTGTATCTGGCCACACCCACCCACCTACTTAGAGACATATAATCATAACATTATATCTGGCCATAACCCCCGCTGCCACCCACACCCACACCCACCCAACGCCACACCCACCCACACCCAACACCACACCCACACCCACCCACACCCACAGGATGAGACAGTATACTCTTCTTCAAAACTATTTATTTAATCGTGGCCAACATAATGCTTCCTCACTCTACCTCCTCATAAATAAACGAAAGGCGGACAGAACAGGTCACACCATCGAGGCAGGAGCTACTGGGGGAGGCTCCTCGACTACCAATCACATAATAAAAAGGGTGAATGAAATAATGAATGTCCCCCGTTATAGTTAGGAACTGTGAGAATTGGGCAGTTAACGACCTTTTGTAGTTAACTCGGCGATTATCAACCACGTTAATTACCAACCACGTCAACTAAAGACCATCTCAATTAACAACCACTACAACTGCCAACCACGTCAAGTACCAACCACATCAATCCCCACAACCACGTAAGAAAAAGAATAACTAAAGCAAAATGGATCACCACTCTAATAAGACACCGCCAGAAAGAGGCAGTTAACGACCTTCCATAGTTTAATTCAACGACTACCAACTACGTTAACAAGCGTCACCGTTAAGGATGGGGTTAACAGCTATCAAGAGGAGGCAGCAGTTAATGACGTATCTACGGTAGTAACTCAACTTACCTGGCCCAGGGAAGAGTAAGACCATTAACCCCTTCACACTAACTCATTCTCTGTATTGCTTCCGACGCCACCTGACCTTGTTCCATCGTCTGGCCCGCACTGTCCGACCTCCCTCTGACCGCCAGACGTGAGCGCATGATGGAGGAAATATGGTGGAGAGATGGAGTGAAGATGGAGGGGTGGTGATGGAGGGGGAAGGAAGGTGGGGGTTGGTGGAGGGAAGGTATGGGATGATGGAAGGAATATGGTGAAGGGATGGAGGGAAGGTGGACAAGGGGGTGGGGGGTGAAAGGATTATGGAGGCATGGAGGAAGGTGAAGACAATCATATACAACACCTTCACAAGTAACATTAGTGACTGACACAATCATGGGTGTGTCTGAGGTGCCCCGTGTTAGCAGGTCACACACACACACACACACACACACACACACACACACACACACACACACACACACACACACACACACACCGTTTTGTTTTGGGTTATTTGTGGAGGTGTTAGTGTGTATCCTGCCAGAGTTCTTACCTGAGGGAGGCGCTGGTGGTGGTGTTACTCCCGCTGCCGTCACCAGGATTCAAAGCCAGTGTTCACTCAACCTCGCCTCCAATACTCCGTGTCTTAGTCATCCACAGGTTGATTGCCATCCTTTACAGTTCTGTCTTGGGTGTAAATTTGACATAAAGCTTCCCTCACGTAAGCATAACTGTTCTCACGCAACAAGGAAGACCCATAACTCACAATACTTCACACGTGATGTCGTGGTGAGCGGTGAAGTTCTGTGTTGGTTGAACGAAAGACACGACGCCGGTTCTCCTTCCTCAAACCTATAATTTCCTAGAGATAAGTACACGTGATAATAACAGTCATGACCTTATTTCCGCCTCTACACGATTCACAACCCAGAAGGAGCGATTTCCTTGAACGCTGGGGAGCAGATGCGGGCCTAGGTGGGAGGGAGGAACTATCCCCCTACACAACAAATCAAGTAATTTATTGTAACGGCGAGTAAAAACAATGGTTTTGATCTATAAATAAATGATCGGGGCTTTTAATTTACGCTGTTGTTAAGAAGGTCGACCAAACTAAGGATTTTAACCTCTCGTGGGTCCTGACATGCCACCTTAACCTGTGATGCACCGACTATAATTATCCCTATGACCCTGACCTTTGATATAAGTAACATCAAATTCAACACGATCTTCCTCTCTGACAATGACACACAACAACAATAATACCACATAAACATACAACACCACCACAAGAACGGATGATGGCAACAACCCTCAGTCAAACACAACTCAGGTGTTATACAGGATCCCTATACACCTCACCCTCTCTAAGGCTATAACCGGGATCCTTAACATGTAAAAGTATCGTAGACTCAAACACCTCCAAACAGATCCGGTACTCCTAATGTTATGAGTTTTTGCTGCAGATTTCTCCCGCTGATTCTGGTGTAAGGAGACGAGGTGTGGTGGTGGGGCTGTGTTGGGTGGGGGCGAGGTTGTGCTGTGTTGGGTGGGGGCGAGGCTGTGTTGTGTTAGGTCAGGGCGAGGCTGTGTTGTGTTGGGTCAGGGCGAGGCTGTGTTGTGTTGGGTCAGGGCGAGGCTGTGTTGTGTTGGGTGGGGGCGAGGCTGTGTTGTGTTAGGTCAGGGCGAGGCTACGCTGTGTTGGGTCAGGGCGAGGCTGTGTTGTGTTGGGTGGGGGCGAGGCTGTGCTGTGTTGAGGAGGGAAGATGTGGGGATCTGATACTGCAGGGAGGATACGGGGATGTGTTAGAGCGTAGTGGTGGGGAGGAACTGTGCTGGAAGTCACACAACACAACAGATAAACACCATAACACAACGTAACCAACACACGCCGAGGCTGGACTCT
The DNA here is from genome assembly GCF_018991925.1 of Homarus americanus. Lineage (NCBI taxonomy): Eukaryota > Metazoa > Arthropoda > Malacostraca > Decapoda > Nephropidae > Homarus > Homarus americanus. The sequence continues at coordinate 15,541,266 of NW_024737097.1, forward strand.
CCGGTTGTCCCTCTGCTCTCGCTGCCAATCCTGGTAAATTCCTCCTGTGTTGTTCTCTAGTCAGCCTCTTTACTGGTGGCCTGACCGAGTCCTTCGAGGAAATACGAGGAAAAAAATATAAGGTTGGAGATGACGCAGGGAATGTTGTAAGACAAAGCCGTGGTTTTTACCGACGCCCTACGACAGGTTTTGTAAAGTGGCACCGAACAAAAACCTTACTACAATGTTTATGAAGGTTTTCACCACAAACACGTAGTAAGTGTGTGTGTGTGTGTGTGTGCCTCACTACCATACTGTCTTGTGGTTAATCACTTGTCTGTGATTTGTATAGATGTGTGGATAGTTAAGAGAAAAGTGTATGTAATGTATATTGATGTGTTATTTGGATTAATATAACGGTACATAACGGGTGCTTGAAGTGTCAGTGCCTCCTCCTCCTACCCCTTCCTCCTCCCCCTACCCCTTCCTCCTCCTCTCCCCTTCCTCCTCCCCCTACCCCTTCCTCCTTCTCCTACCCCTTCCTCCTCCTCATACCCCCTCCTCCTCTTACCCCCTCCTCCCCCACCTCTTCCTTCTCCTCCTCCTCTAGTGGATGACGCCAACAGTTTCAGGAAGTAGATTTTCAGGCCAGTTAACAAAGGTCTTGAGGAACTGTTTCTGTTGTGTCCTCCCGTTATCCACAACAGGAACTCCCGCTCTGTTAACTTACATCTTCACCAAACTCCTTACAGGTAAAGGTGATCCGCGTCACGACTTCTACTTTACCTATGTTTACATCTCATTAGTTAATCCAGCTGTTGTTATATTCTAACCTGACGTGTATGGTTACCAGATGACGTGGATGGTTACCAGATGGCGTGGATGGTTACCAGATGGCGTGGATGGTTACCAGATGACGTGGATGGTTACCAGATGACGTGTATGGTTACCAGATGACGTGGATGGTTACCAGATGACGTGTATGGTTACCAGATGACGTGTATGGTTACCAGATGACGTGTATGGTTACCAGATGGCGTGGATGGTTACCAGATGACGTGGATGGTTACCAGATGACGTGGATGGTTACCAGATGACGTGGATGGTTACCAGATGACGTGGATGGCACCAATCGTCACTAAAACCCAGCATGTGGACTAATACTGAGGGAGCGACGGGACGTGGTGGTTTTTGACCCGGGGCAGAGAGTCGAGGTCCGTGGACACTGTGGCGCCGTGAAATAATACGGGGCGGGGTGGTGCTGCAGGGGGATGAGGAAGTGACCTAGGGTGGCTCTTAGGGTTAGGAGGCGTCCACTACCGGGTGAGAGAGTACAAGAGCAGGTTCAAGTGGGTATTGGTTAGGTTAGGTGGGTATGTAGGTCTCCCTTCCTCTTTCACTATTTTCCTCCCTCCACTCTCTCTTCATGTTGGCTACTATACTGCTGCCAGTTCTGTACCCGAGGTTCAACACACGCCCTCCTCTTCCATGTACGAAGCCCACCACACGGCTATACCTCCCCCCCCCTCTTCATGTCCTCTACAACCTCCCCCCTCCCCCCTCCCAATGCCTACCCCTACTTCTCCCCCTCCAACACTTGCTCTTCCTCACCATCACCTGATTTCTTCCACCTAAAGTAAAACATCTTCCCATCCCAGGCGACGATCATTTGCAGTACCGATCAGGGAGGCCGGAAATCGAGCCTGGAGGAGGGAAAGTTAATAAAGAGAGTGTGATTTGTCCTGCCGCAAGGGGCTAGCCGAGTGCTGAGGGCGCTTCTACCAGTTTATCGCGTCCTACACCCTCACGACGATGGGGCCCGGACGATAGCTACCCCCGTTAGGTCACAGATACAATCACCTACAGGTAATTTTTGCTATATTTGGTGATAGTGACGGTGGTGTTGCTGACGCTGGAGTAAGGAAGGCGCTGCAGCTGACCGCGTCCTGAGCCTTTGCGCTGTTTTTCCGCCCCGCGAGGTCACGCACACACACACTGCTGCCCTGATGATATTACTGCTCATTCTGCATAAATTACCTGCTCATACATATATGCATGTTATGCCGTGTTAACGAAATGGACTCCTACCTTGCTTAACCTAACCTAACCTAACCTAACCTAACCTAACCTAACCTAACCTAACCTAACCTAACCTAATCCATCGTGGGTTTTAATCTTGAAAATAAATATAAACATTCAATAAGTTACCTGGTTAAAATAACACAAGTTCAGACATAAAGAGTCTTTCTATTATAAACAGTGGTAAGGAAAAAGGAATTTATCGGTGGTGCAGTAGAAGCAGTTATCCAATCAGCGGTGAACCAAGAAACACTGAAGCGACGATGGTCATTAGTAGCGGGACCCTCACTGGCGGCCACCTCAACACTACCCACACGGACACCACACCACACGGACAACACCACACCACACCACCACACCACACCACACGGACACACCACACCACACGGACAACACCACACCACACGGACACACCACACCACACCGACACACCACACAGACATACCTACACGTACACACCTGCACATACACACCTACACGGACACACCTACACGGACACACCTACACACCTGCACGAACACACCACACCTACACCCTCACACCATCCAACACAGTTACACTACATTACCGCCACTTCAAGAGCCAACAAGAGAGAAATAACAGGAGACAAATAACTTTAAAAAGTCTTATTAATTTATTATCTAAACAAGAGTCTTTAAAATATAAAATAATTAAAATACAGAATAAATCACGTATTATAGAAGAACAATAACTCCGTCTCTTGGTGATTGCTTGAGTGTTTAGGGATGGCGGACCAGAAAACAGATTTTCAGGATTAGAAAACAAAATCTAAATGAATTATTTGATGGTTCTAACTCACTTCTGTCTATTCTAAAACAAATGTTGGAAAAGAAGATCCTAACCTAACCACATGATCTGTCTTACGAGGTTAAGTAGAGACAACGATCAAACATTAAATCTTCTCTATTCTGATTATCTCAACTTTAATCTTACGTTTGAGTATTTGAAGTTATATATTTATTTCTAATCGTCCATCTAATTGATCTTGATTGTTTAGCAGTAAACCATTTAATTACTGTAAGGAGAACACTTAATGAGAGAGCTATGATGATCTGTTGACGACCTGTTACATTGTTTTGGTCTCATCAGGATGCAGAGGTATAACATGGTACTGGTGGCTCTTGTAGGCGGTAAATATCTCCTTTCCATTTCCTTCTCCTAAACCCACCTACCTTCTCCTTCCCTCATATCCTCATTCCCTTACCCTCCTCTTCCACAAACCCGCCCACTTACCCCTAACCTATCTGCCTATCCCTCCCCCCCCCCCTACACATCCTCCCAACTTCTCGTCCCCGAAGACCCATCCCACCATCTACCCACTCCACCTCCTTCTCCCTCTCCCCCACCACTCCACTTATCCCCTCCTCCATCCCTGACTCGAATATATAATGAAACTCTTTTAAATTTACAACCTCTCGCACGCCTCATTTAGCAAACTTTTTTTTATCTTTCTCTCTCCTTGATTAATCCTCTTCTTTCTCTCTTTCTTTTCCTCTCTACTTCTTCCACTCTTCATCTTCCTTTATCATTTCTTTTTCTCCTCCACTCCTTCCCTTCTACCCTCCCTCTTCCATCTCCCTCTTCCTCCTTCCTTCCTTGCGTTGCTCACTAATTCTTTCGTCTGTTTTGTTATTATTGTTTATTTTCTTGATCATTATTCACAGGTATAGAATCTCTCCTCACATTATCAAGTCTGTTATAAAATAAAAAAAATAAAAAAATCTTTTTTTCTTGTAATAAGTTTCATATTTTTGTTGTAATGAAGGTCAGTATTAAATGGGGTCAGCATTAACGGGGGTCAGCATTAACGGGGGTCAGCATTAACGGGGGTCAGCATTAACGGGGGTCAGCATTAACGGGGGTCAGCATTAACGGGGGTCAGCATTGACTAGCCTCCTTATGTACAGTTACGGTCAAAATTTCTTTAACACTTTGCATCAGGTAAAGCATCTTGTGGGTTATACACGTGAAAGGTTTATAGCTGATGAACACTGCTCGCCACTATGTATTAAGTCAGAATAAAACAAAATATGAATTCCTCAACACCCAAAAAAAAAAAATCAAACAAAAATAAAAATATAACGGTAAATAAATGTTCAAACCTAAGTTCCTCCTTACCTAAGTTACCTGTATAACAATTTATTATTTTATTGTTAATTATTCAGGTAATTTTCTGCACTCATCTGTATCACCATATTTATATTAACATGTTTCGGAAAAAAATACAGTATATAAATAAATGCAGTAAATATTGAACTTTTCTGTAATGGCTATAATAGAAAGACTTTATCTTCTCAAACCGGGTTAAATTTTTTCTTCAGGCGCTTTATAAATTACGTCAAGACAACAAAAAAAAGAAAAAAATTGCCATGAAGGTAATCTGCTCATAACGGTGACCTGACAGACTACATAAGAGAAAGACAATTAATGATCAGGAAATATGAACCAATACAACAGGTAGAGACAATAATGATAACTCTTAAACACTTAATGCACCTGAGCCAGTCTTTAATTAACAGGTATATTATTCACTTGTAATCTTCAATCATAGGTAAACTCATTCATAGGGTTAAAATAGATGAGCTTTCGTGACCCTAATGTAGTGTAGTGTAGTGTAGTGTAGTGAGAACGACCAACCGACTCAATATCATCTCTACCAATCTATCTTGTTCAGCCATAATCAAGTTTATTCATCAGTGTGGGCAGAGGTGAGGGGCTGTGTAGTCATAACACTGAATGTAAACAACATTTTTATTCACCTTTTTTACTTCAGGTTCAATGTCACTACAACACATCCTGACGTGAGGCAAAACTACATCTCTCACACACACACACACACACACACACACACACTTCTGAGTACTGCTGGCCATCTCAAGCTGTCGTGGAGTACTGAGACCAGGACGGGAATGACAGTAAGACGGTGAGCTGAAAAGTACAGTTGATCTATAACAAGTTGTCCAGACTATGAGAATAGGTAGTTAGTTATAGAGACGCTAAGTGCACCAAAACGTTCATTAAATACTAAAAACACTTCAGGTCAGCCGAGGAACAGAAAGCATAAAGTGAGTAAGTTTGGGTAGCATGACCAATAGCTGATCCGTTTGTAGTCTGGGGGTGACAATCAGCCTAGTCAGGGTGGCGCCACTCCCTGTGGATGTGGGCCACGACTACCCACCATTACCGTAATAACACCACCAGACTCCTGCAGAACATTCCTTATAGTACAAAGGTCCGGCTCTCTCTCTCCTGCTTCCATACGGATAAATGCATCAGGTATGGCAGTCCGAGGAACGGTACTCAGGTAGATCACTTAATGATGACTTCTCAGGTATGTATGTAATTTAAGGTCATTTTCGTGTAGATAAGAACAGGAGGTGAACTGAGGGAGGTAACCAGGCTGCCCCTCACTCAGGAGTACACCAGGTAACACAAGTTATCTTAATCATTTCATCCCCCTACACTGACCCTCTTAGGACGACACACACACACACACACCCCTTCACTACCAGGTAAACACAGACCCTGGAGATGAACACTAATGAACACCACCACCCTAACCTTAACACAAGTTATTCAACAGATGAACACCCTGCCTCAGTATGTCTGTCGGGTGACCACAAGACATCATGAGGCTACAGCTAAGCCATAACACTGACTGCGTATTGTCCAACTTACATCACTTGAGTATTAACGAAAGTCACTCATGTTCTTCATCACACTCTGAAAAGGTTTAGGTTAGGTGAGGTTAGGTTAGGTGAGGTTAGATATTTGTCTGACTTGGTAACATGTGACTTAACCCGTTATTGTTATCCTTCACGTTATACACAGCTGGAGAAGTTATGAATAAAGAAGAAATGGTTATTGGTGATGTTAGGTCTTTACCTCAGACACCACAAGCCTACCCCCCCCACCAGGCCTGAGGGACAAGGAGAGTCAATACCTGAAGCAGGTCGACGACACTCCCACCGCAAGTGTTTTTTATCGTATTCACCCCTCTTCCCTTTTTCTTTCCTTCCCTTCCCTCCCCTTCCCACGTCCTTTCCTTACCACCTCCTTCCCTTCCCTCCCCTTCCCACGTCCTTTCCTTACCACCCCCTTCCCCTCCCTCCCCTTCCCACGTCCTTTCCTTACAACCTCCTTCCCTTCCCCTCCACGAGGTCAGTTACTCCACAGGTAATAAACCCCGAAAGCAATTTAAGAGTTGTAATGGTGATTGGTGTGATGGTACGTGATGGAGCCTAGGCCTGACAGCTGGGGTGACACGGGACATTAGTACTTAAGAACAGGTATGCGGAAAGACCTGGAGGTAGAAGAGTTATCGACGTATGCCCGTAATTTCAGATTTACCAGAAGAAGTAAAACACAATCAGTCATATCTTAATATTCTCCTGTGACTCCTCTTACAGTCTGACAACTTTTACAGATAAATGTTGTGCTCATACCTGAGGGCGGAGGTCAGGTGAGGAATCGAGTGAGGCATCGCTTGTGACCTCCTCGAAGTCAGCTGTTGTGGACGATGACGGCGGTAACCTTGGCCATGGACAACAGTCATATGTCTCTTTAGGGGAGTAGTGTGACGTCCTTGGTCGGGCGAGAACCATTGCCTGTAGTAGGGGGGGTCATGGTCTTCAGGCGCCCCTTGCTTACAGGACGCCACAGTCTCAGGTTGTGCTGTAGTGTTGGCAGGGGTTGCTGGGATCATCTCGTGAGTTATCGTGGAGAATAGCTAAGCTGTCCTTGAGTGTAAACAGTGAGGAGTTCATTCCCCTGTCATGGTAGTGATGTCAGTAGCCATTTTTATCCCAGTACTGTGTGGTTTGCCAACAACTGGGGAGAAAAACACGTCAATATAAAAAAATAATTCTACAGTAAAGAAAAAAACTATCCTAACATGAAAGTTTATCACCCATTACGGCTTCAATTTTCCTAACATTCACTTTATTGGAAATCTAAGAGGCGATTATTTTCCAAAACTACAAAAACATATACAGAGTATTGTAGATAATATTCAGATCAATTTACAATACAATGACGAAATACTCTTCCAATGTTTAGCATAACCGTAGGAACTATATCAGCTTCCCTGGTGTTACCCGAGTCACTATCACGACGTAAACTGTTATCCATCTAATTTTCTGCATTAAGAGCAAGTAATTTCACGGGTTGCTGGACAAGACTTCTCTGGATGTAGACGAACTCTGGCCAACATGTGGGAAGGAATTATAACCCCCCAGTCAACACAAACAGTACATGCGGAGAGAGGGAGAGCTACCTTTACTCAGTATTAACCTGATTGTGGTGAAAATAGATCTGTTTCTCGTTTATTATTCTATAACACCTCGACAACCTAACGTGTGTATGGCAAGGTCATGACGAAGGGGTGGGCTGGTCCACACATCACGAGCCTTGGCGTTACATAAGAACATAAGAAAATAAGGAGTCTGCAATAGGCCGGCTGGCCTGTGCATGGCAGCTCCTGTCGAGAGTTACTACCACTCTCTATCATCCATGAATCTATCCAGCCTCCTTTTGAAACTTTCCAGCGTTCCAGCACTTACTACAAATATTCTAAGCTTGTTCCACTCGTCCACCACCCTATTTGTGAACCAGTTCCTTCCTATCTCCCTCCTAAACCTAAACTTATCCAATTTAAATCCGTTGCTCCGAGTCCTATCCTGCTCGGATATTATAAGAACTTTATCTATATCCCCTTTATTGATTCCTTTCACCCACTTAAATACTTCTATCATATCTCCCCGCACTCTTCGTCTTTCTAGGGAATGCAAGTTAAGTTTCTTTAACCTATCCTGATATGGAAGGTTTCTAAGTCCCGGAATCATTTTCGTCATTCTTCGCTGCACCGACTCTAGTGAATTGATATCCATTCTATAATAAGGGCACCAGAACTGAACCGCATAATCGAGGTGCGGCCTGACTAGCGCAAGATATAGTTGCAATAAACCTCTGCACTCTTATTACTTACACTTCTAGATATAAAACCCAATACTCTGTTTGCCTTATTTCGAACATTAACGCACTGTTTTCTAGGCCGTAGGTCCGGGCTTACAAGTACCCCAAGGTCTCTTTCACAAGTCGACTTCTCTAGGTTGATGTTGTTAAGGCTGTATACATTGACAGTATTTGTTCTTCCAATATTAAGTACGCTGCACTTGCTGGTGTTGAATTTCATTTGCCATTTTTCAGACCACCCCTGCAGTATATTTAGATCCTCTTGTAATGCATTTGCACCCTGCCCTGAATTAATCTGCCGCAGGACCGACAGTGCTTGGAAAGGTCCAGTCACTGTATCCCATTCCCTAGACAGGTATAATGACTCACCTGTTGTTACGACAGAGATGTGTGTGGTGAACTGAGTACATTACACGGGGATAATTTATAATAATTATTCCGCACTATACAGGTGAAATGCAGCTCAAATTCATATCGACAAAAGCTGTCAAGTTAACAAGAATTTAACGGAAGTATTGACCTCAGATGAGCTACATATGAGATACACACTTAATAAAACCTGGTCACTGTTGAGGAGACTTAAGGTCACATCGTTTATCTGAGGTCATCACTTTCTTGGTCAGCTTGACAACCCGGTTCTAATGATACATAATTTGTAAGACAACTGAAAAAAATAAAAGCCTTACAAACTGGACCGGCAGCCATTTAAAACAGGTTAAAATGGGTAATTTCTAAAAAGAGAAGATTTTTTATTTTTTTTTGTGTAAATTATTCTTATTAAATCTGACTTGTGAGGTCTACAGGTTTAAGGTTCATAACTATTGGTCAGCAGCGCAGCCCTGGTGGAGACACGATGCCCTGCTTTCTGCCGCTGCCTGGACCGAGTGTCGTCGTCAGCCTGGTGAAACTCCCCCCCCCTCCCACATGACCTGCATTACCACCCCTCTACTGATGCGGTCAGGTATCTGGTTGTGATCCTCCGTTGTTTACAGAGAGACGTGCCTCAAGTTGCTCTACAAACTGATCTCGTCTATCATGGTCAAGGTTCACATCTGACTGTGACGGTGAAGACGATCATGTAAGGCCAACAGTGTCCCATACACCTCACGCGGGGACATACAGGTATTACAAGAGGAAACAGATTCAACATTCCTAAACGAGAACTCTGACGAGGTCGAGTAAAACAAAGGTAGAGATTAAATTAAAGTGAATAAAAATAACATACAACACTACACTACACAGAAATCCTCTACTTAACCTTACAATTTCAAGTAACACAGAACAATAAAATAAGTAAATTAATTGCATAAAAACAGAGAAAATAACAACTCTTAGAAAAAGAGGAGAGACAAAAGGGAGAAGACAAAGATGGTGGGCGAGGCAGGAGACGCCTCCGGGGCTGAAGAGGACAAAGAATAGCAACAAAACCGTCAAGTAAAAATAAGAAGACAAGTACCAGAACCAAGGACGAAAACAAAAACACGGAGCCTCACCCACGGTCAGGGTCGGCGCACGACCTTGCCCTCTGGGTTCATGTGCTGGGGGAGGGGCACGGGGGTTGGGGGTGGGGGAGTGTTAGGGGAGAAGGTAGTGGGGGGTGTGGGGGTGGGGGAGAAAGGAAGGGAAAGGGGGTGTGGGGCGGGGGAGAAAGGAGGGGAAGACGGAGTGTGGGGGCGGGGGAGAGGGGAACCTGAGTTCGGGCAAGCTATTAGTGGCGGGGATCAGCTGCCACATTCCTCTTGTCTTGTCGTGTTGGTGTTTTTTTTTTAAGGTGTCGTCTTTGTTAATGCCGGCACTCGATGGCTCCTCACAATAGTAATTTTCTCAAATACTTACGACACAACACTTGAGAGTTTACACCGTTGATATAAGACTTTATACATGGCGATAAACACATCCCTAATCTGTTAACCAGTTTTTGTAATACCTCTTCACTATCCGCGATAAGACCAGTATCATCAGCATTGTGTATATATGATGATATTTTACCATTAACTTTAAGTCCTTCATTATCACTTATAACTTCTCTCATTAAGAATTCTGAATATACAGTATATCATACACTAGTGGAGACAGAACACAGCCTTGTCTAACTCCGCGTCTAACTTTGAGCCAAATTAAAGGTTCATTATTTACCAACACTACACTAAAGCTCCGGCACATTACACTTATTTTCCACCTAGTAACTCCTTCACCCTCGTTACAGTGTGCCACGTCAGAGAGGCCATAAACACAGGGGCCATCTAGATCGGGGCTCCTCTTACAGACTGGGGCTCATTTGGACTAGGGGCCCATATGACTGTTTTAATTAGTGATTTTTACCAGATTAAAAGCGACATTCCACAGACCCCAAGTTTCACCCAAGAGCTAGCCTGGACCCCAAGCTTCACCCAAGAGCTAGCCTGAACCCCAAACGTCACCCAAGAGTTAGCCTGGACCCCAAGCTTCACCCAAGAGCTAGCCTGAACCCCAAACGTCACCCAAGAGTTAGCCTGGACCCCAAGCTTCACCCAAGAGCTAGCCTGAACCCCAAACGTCCTGAACCCCAAGAGCTTCACCCAAGAGTTAGCCTGGACCCCAAGATTCACCCAAGAGCTAGCCTGGACCCCAAGCTTGCCCTGAGAGCTAGCCTGGACCCCAAGCTTCTCCTGGGTCCCAAGCATCCCCCTGGAGGCTATACTGAACACTAAGCTCCCCCCACCCTTCTTGTGGGTCATCTCAGGTGCACACGTCAACACAAGCCTCAACCCGCCCCAACCACCTGGTAATTAAGGAATACCAGGAACCAAACTACCTGGGATGGATCGTAATTTGGGAAACGAGTATGTGTGTGTGTGTGTGTGTGTGTGTGTGTGTGTGTGTGTGTGTGTGTGTGTGTGTGTGTGTGTGTGTGTGTGTGTGTGTGTGTGTGTGTGTGTGTCCTGAGGGTAAGAAACATTAAACAGCTACCACTCGACCTTGTACGGAGAGCCTGGGTGTGACACGTGTTGTTGATGTCTCCCATCCCAAAAACAATTCCCCATCTTGTGATTCGCGGAACATCTTTAGTTTTTTTTACCGTAAGATGATATTTTCCCTAATAAGTTTGGTTAGGTTAGGTTAGGTTAGGTTAGGTTAGGATAGGATAGGATAGGATAGGTTAGGTTAGGTTAGGATAGAATAGGTTAGGTTAGGTTAGGTTAGGTTAGGATAGGTTAGGTTAGGTTAGGTTAGGATAGGATAGGTTAGGTTAGGATAGGTTAGGTTAGGTTAGTATAGGATAGGATAGGTTAGGATAGGTTAGGTTAGGATAGGTTAGGTTGATTTCCATTTATCTTGTTTATAATATTTATTTGATAAGTGATCTACATAAAATATTCTAATATATTAACTGTGGAGGAAGAAAATATAAAATAATTCAACGTGAGGATATTATACCCCATTAGTGTCGTTATGCTGGAACTGAGAGGACAAAATTTATTGACTAAATACAGTAGTTAACTTTTCTATTTTCTATATAATAAGACACAGGCTACGTATGGTAAAGAAAAGTTCAATTTTGTTATATAATTATCGACTAGTAATATGTACGGTTATTATTTTAACATCTGTATACACTCGTTAAACTCACCAAAATCCCGTGAATATGTAAATAAGTCTATTCTAGTAATAAAATAGTTAGATAACTTTACGATCACATTCTCAACCCACTAGTACAGCGTTAACTCCTTCTACGGGTGAAACAACTCCCCGGGATCAGCACCAGCAGATAATACTCAACACAGACGAAGGAAATTTCAACGCAGCGTTAAGACAGATTCTCAGGGTCTAAAGTCCACGGTCCACGTCTTCCATTACTTGACAACCTCTGACGAACCTAATGTACTGTAGACAGGATACAGGATACTTTTTTATACACAAACTACAATGATCGTCAAAGCTGAGTACAAAAATAACATATTTTTTCGACATTTACTATTCGGGATAACTAGCCACCCACTAGCTTTATTTGGCTTTTGTTATCTGCTAAACCAACCAGGATAGCAACCAAACTGTCAACACACAGTCAGGCTTTACAAACTACCAAGCTATCTGCAGCCGTCACCCGTGGCCGGACACTCGCTGTACACAAGTGTTCTGCACACGACAGTTTCAGGTTGATCTCTTTAACAAACATGAACCTGATATTTCCGCATAACTGTAAACATAATAATATACAGTGCAATGAACACAACAAGACATCCTAACCTTGTGGGGTGAGCAGCAGAGGTAGCAGCAGTCAACACTTCCTCACTAAGACACGCGGCGGCCATGAAGCAAGAAGCGGCCATGAAGCAAGAAGCGGCCATGAAGCAAGAGGCGGCTATGATGCAAGAGGCGGCCATGAAGCAAGAGGGTGAGGCAGAGGAATTACATGCATCAACAAGATAACTCGTGGTGCAGTGGTCACTCAGGTCTTACATTACAGTACAGATAAAAATAGCCTCAAAATATATAAAATAATACATGATATTCCTTCACTTCTTTATACAGAAATATTCCAGGATTCTTGTTTGGGTCATGACGCTCGTCAACACTTGTATTACCGGCCGTAGGTGACTGATCTTGTCCATATTCTCAAACGACTGACAGGAGGAATATTTCTCGTAGATGTACAAGCAAGAACGAGCCTAAAACATCATTAACTAACCTACATACACTAAAGTCATGACATAACAAGAGTGTATGATGGAGTTAATGACGTAACAGAAGAGCGAGGAAGAATAAACCCTGAGATGAAGAAATAAAATGGCCGCTAGTCTCGTAGAGTTAATTTCCATAATTGATGAAGCAGCAGACGAGGAAGACTTAATACCTCAACCATAGACACAAGACAACTGACAGACGAGAAGCGACACTGATGACTCTATGGTGCATCTAACATCTTTGTAAACCTGAACCCTGGCGAACTAAAACTATGTTCCCACAGGTAGGCCTAACCACTAATTACCCAGGTAAATATAATCACCTGTTACACTAATGGCAGGTTCACACACACACACACACACACACACACACTCGGAGGGTTCTCATGTCCGTCTTTCAATAAATAAATTTCTAGGATCGTGAAAACCTCAGTTACGATTGACTCTGGATCCATCAAGGCTCTATGTGTGAGAGGAAGGATCTCGTGGAGTCGTGTACCACTGCCTCGTCTGTGAGTAATAACAACCCCCGTCTGTGTCTCTCAATTACACGTATTAAAATGTCTAATACTGAATGTAAGTTATACATAAATCTCTATAACAATATAACACACAACAAGACGGAAATACTCACACTCCTCGGCACACAACAGCGAACAAAGGGCCAAGAGAATTAGTTACGTCCTGCATCAGTGAGGGAAGCATGTTAGAGACAAGGGGGGGGGGGGAGATTGATAGGAGAGGGAAAAACAATCTCCCCGTTATTCAGTCAGTTAGGGAAAAAATCCTCATGGTTGACTGACAAACTCATCAATAAACCTCGAGGTGTAACACTATATTTTCTCTCGTGTTATTAGCAGCATTGTTCCCACTGTTCCCGAGACACAGGTTAACTACGACAGGTGTTAGACGACAAATAAATAAATAAATAAGAATAATATAAACACACAAATTACAGTAGACAACATATCTTTCCCCTAATGAGAGTACCTTGACCTCTAGAGACCACTAAACACTACTGTGGTCAGTCTCGCTCTCAGGCACCACCGCCGCCGCCGCCGCCACCACCACCACCACCATCACCGCCACCATCACCACCACCACCACCATCTCGTAGTGACAATCAGGAATTCGTTCGTTTCCCGGTATTAACTTTATGACGCCATCTCAATGTTGTCTGGAGCGGAACCTGGAGTGTGGTGTGGCCATATCTGCGACACTTCCTTCACCGGGGACATTAAGTAAAGGTCTGTGGCTCATGTAGAGGTACTGGGTGTAGTGGCTCATGTAGAGGTACTGGGTGTAGTGGCTCATGTGGAGGTACTGGGTGTAGTGGCTCATGTAGATTTATCTATTTTCTCTACAGTAACTTATTTAAACGGATGAATGATCGGGTTGAGTAAGCTTACACACTACGGGCGAGTTATCTCATCCCTAAAGCGACCGATTCATTCACTCACTCACTCATCCATCGTCACTCACTCACTGTCACTCACTCACTGTCACTCATTCACTCACTGTCACTCATTCACTCACTGTCACTCATCACTCACTCACTCGTCATTCACTGTCACTCACTCACTGTCACTCGCTCACTGTCACTCATTCACTCACTGTCACTCGTCATTCACTGTCACTCACTCACTGTCACTCGCTCACTGTCACTCATCACTCACTGTCACTCGTCATTCACTGTCACTCACTCACTGTCACTCGCTCACACAATGGTCGACCACATTTCGTCAGCCTCGACATTGTCCTTTATAATATGTCTTGATCTTTCCCTATTCTCTCTTCCTTGTTTCCCTCACCTGTCTTACTTTTTCCTTCTGTTTTCTCATTTATTCCTCTACTACTTTCCCTATTCTCTCCTCGTACTTCCCATTCTTCTTCCTGCTACTTTCCTACTCCTCTCCGCTTCTCTCCTACTTCTCTCCTCCTCCTCTTCATCCTACTTTTACAATTTTTCTCATGTTACTCTCCCACTTCTCTCCCTCCTACTTTACTATACGTGACCACCAACTCTTCAGCAAATGCCTCCATCTTCCTCAGCGTTTTTTAAGCACTTACAATAGGACTCTCAAGTATATAGTGAAGGACCCCCATAGCACACACACACACACACACACACACACACACACACACACACACACACACACACTAACAAAAAAACAGAAAAAAACGAAAAAAGCAACATTAAGTATAAACCTGGATGGCTGAAGGAGACAGAGACAGGGTAAAGAAATGGGAGCATGTTGTCTAGAGCCGCCAGGGAGTGTCTGAGGAAGGGGGCGTGGTCGTGCAGGGCTCCACCATGACCAGGCTGCATGTGTCTGCCTGCCACAACACGGAACACACCAACCCACAAGAAGTTTCTCTATAATAATTCACTGAACAAACCCTCACAAACACGGAACTTGTTATAGAACCTCATGAGCTGCAGCAGCCCCTCCCGGAGGAAATCAATACTGACGGTCAGGTATATAATTATTTTTGAGGTATTGTACAGTACGTGACTCTTAACATAGACGTGGGTTATGTGTTATGTTGGTCCTCACACACACTCACAATACGAGAGCTTTATCCACAACTTGTATTTCCCTCCGTTATCTTTATCCATTCTACCACATGTTATCTACACAGCGTCCTGCTGCTGCTGCCTGATAACTTACGTGTTTGAAGTGTTGCCTGGTGATGGTTCAGGGTATGGCTGTTGCCTGGTGAGGAGAGTTAGGTGTTATAATTGTTGCCTGGTGAGAGGTCAGGGTATCACTTCTTCATGATGACTGACCCTCTCCTCGTTGTCTCATCATCACTTGAAAATTAACGAGACTCCGGTTACTCACAAGGATATCTGAGAGTCTTGGTACAGATATATCTCCTCTTTAAAATTCAATTATACAGGCGAGGCGAGGAACACCCGTGTCTAATCTCCTAAACCCTATCACCGGGTGGAACTAGTTCAGTGAGTCATGACAGCTGCCGCATGACCACCTCCCCATCCCGCGTCCAGCACCTGCCTGTCGACCACCAAGCCAAATGATCGCCTCAACAACAATATACAAACATCTACTTAGAAATAAAAATAAAAATATGGCAGTAAAATCTCTTAAGTCATGTTTATTTATATTTTCAGTGTACTCTAATAATAATAAACTGGGGCGACGTTTATATAAAAATTTTAAAAGTTTTATTGTTGGGAATATATACTGTACAGACAGTTTATCCCTCCTTCATAACCTTCTCTAGGAAACCTGAAAGAGGGCAAGTTCTCAGGCCAGTGGAACACCCTGAGTCACAGTTATATCCTCCACAGTAATGCCTTTTATGTCAGATAAGAGAAGAAAAGGTGGAGCTTAGTAGGCGGGGGGAAGGAGGCCTGGAGGCTGACCCAAGGAAGATTATGAACACAGATCTAGGTAACACACACACACACACACACACACACACACACTGAAGGCGCACTGATGATAAACCAATGTACTGAGGACACATGCGCTGGATACCTCTCATGATAACTGCGCCCGAGGATGATATTGTTTACTGCGCACACCACAGCAACTTAGTAAACAAGGTCAAACACGTCTTAACAGCCTCCTACATCATTACACACAAATATTAACACATAAAAATAAATACTAATTAATTAATTTGAGATGTAACTTTTTTTAACTTGTATCCTGATCTATAAATTACGTCTAAGATACAAAAAAAAAATATTATGAATGCAAGTATCAAGAGCAGCAAGAAGTATCACGCACCGACCCACCTTGAAGCACTGGTTATCTTATTCATGCACTCACACTCTTACACTCACACGGCAGGTTCCCAGAAGGTTAGGCTGTACTGTACCAAAGAGGGCGACTCATAAGCCTCGAGTGTCTTCATATACGGTATACATTGTCTTCCCACTACTGAGGTAAACTAAACCAATAATCAATGAAGGAAGTTAACAGCATTCAATCACACACGAGTGGCGTCAATCACACACGAGTGGCGTCAATCACACAGCAGTACCGCCAGTCACACAGGAGTAGCGTCAACCACCACTGATCAGGTCCTCATCAGCATCTAAATCAACAGTATAGAAGCCTGACACACATACAGGATGGCGTCCCGGTAACAGCAGACCATTCTTACCTCACATCTCGATCAAGTGGGACATACGTGGAGGGGGAAACAAAAAACAGATATCATAAAAATTACAATAGTGGCGCCACTTCAACCGGGTGTTCGAACTAGCGCCCTCTAGATTCAAGGCCAGAACCACCAACCACTCAGCCACAATCCCACCCCCCCACCCCCTTATCACTCCTCGCTCATAAAAAGGAATTTGTTTGTTGTTCTCAAGAGTAAACAGGTAATGACCTTAAAAGACTCTTCCCTCTTCCCAGGTACTTACGATGACCTCGTACACGAGAGAGAGAGAGAGAGAGAGAGAGAGAGAGAGAGAGAGAGAGAATAAATTAAGAACCGGCATATTTTTTTCTGATAAATATCCACAAAGACTTCTCACGGGTCTTAATGAAGAGGGTTTGTCAAACAGCGTGTGAGTGTCGGTCTTAATGTCTTCACGCCGCCGTGCAGGACTGACTGGTCGCAATTACAGGTTCCCACGATCCCTCCCTCAGCCTACACCAGTGACCTTGTAAGACGCGGCCTGTAACATTATTGACCAAGAGAGGAAAAAATATTGTTGTTATTGAAAAAAAGGTAAAAATATAGCCTGTAACATTAGTGAGTATATACGGACCTACTGAGACGACCTGCACCATTATGATCTGCTGGGAGACGACCTGTACCACTAAGATCTGCTGAGAGACAACCTGTACCACTAAGATCTGCTGAGAGACGACCTGTACCACTAGGATCTGCTGAGAGACGACCTGTACCACTATGATCTGCTGAGAGACAACCTGTACCACTAGGATAAGAACATAAGAATGGAGGAAACTGCAGCGGGCCTATTGGCCCATACTGGGCAGTCCCGTTTACACCCAACCCCTATTGCTCATATAAGCATCCAACCTATGTTTGAAGCAATTCAGCGTATTCGAGTTAATGATGATATTTGGTAACTTGTTCCATTCATCCACTACTCTGTTTCCAAACCAGTGTTTACCTATTTCACGCCTAAATCTAAATTTGTCTAATTTAAAACCATTGTTACGAGTTCGCTCCTGGTTGGATAGTTTGAGTACCTTTGTAATGTCCCCTTTGTTTAGCCCTGCCTTCCACTTTACACCTCTGTCAGGTCGCCCCTCGTTCTACGTCTCTCGAGGGAGTGCAGATTAAGATGCTTTAACCTGACTCTATACTCAAGGTTCCTAATGCCAGGGATTAGTCTTGTCATTTTCCTCTGAATTCTTTCCAAGGATTCTATATCCATTCTGTAATACGGTGACCAGAACTGAACTGCGTAATCCAGGTGTGGTCTCACAAGAGCAAGATACAGTTTTAGGATGACCTCGCTAGTCTTGTAACTAACACTCCTTTGTATGAACCCAAGTACTTTATTAGCCTTGTTACGAGCAAAAACACATTGTTTACTTTGCTTAAGGTTCCTACTTATCATTACTCCTAAATCTCTCTCGCAGTCGGATTTCTCTATGGCATCGTTGTTCATCTGGTATCTGGTTTCCCTGTTTACATCTCCTATACTGAGTATTTTACATTTGTCCACGTTGAATTTCATCTGCCATTTTTCAGACCATTCGAAAAATTTGTTTAGATCTTCCTGTAGTTTTGCGGAGTCCTCGTCAGATTTAATAACACGTCCTATTTTAGTGTCATCAGCAAATTTGCTTATGTTGCTGTCTATGCCGAATAATGGTCCAAGTCCTGAGCCTTGGAGGACTCCACTTGTGACGTTGCTCCAATGGGACTTAGTGCCATTAATGCTCATTAACCACGCCCTAATCCATTTAAGGATATTACCTTTGATGCCATGTGCTTCTACCTTTCTAATTAGTCTTTCGTGGGGGACTCTGTCGAAGGCTTTGCTAAAGTCGAGATATACCACATCATAATTGTGCCCCTCGTCCACCGATTCGAAAACTGATGAAAAGAATGTTAATAGATCAGAGAGACATGAACGTCCACATGTGAAGCCATGCTGGGAATCATTGATCAATCGGTGCTTCTCCAGGTGATTTCGAATAGAGTTTGAAATTATTGCTTCCAGCAATTTACCTACTATTGATGTTAGACTGATTGGGCGGTAGTTAGAGACGATCTGTACCATTATGATCTGCTGAGAGACAACCTGTACCACTATGATCTGCTGAGAGACAACCTGTACCACTATGACCTGCTGAGAGACAACCTGTACCACTATGATCTGCTGAGAGACAACCTGTACCACTAAGATCTGCTGAGAGATTTCCTGTACCACTAGGATCTACTGAGGGAAGACCTGTACCACTAAGATCTGCTGAGAGACAACCTGTACCACTAGGATCTACTGAGGGAAGACCTGTACCACTAAGATCTGCTGAGAGACGACCTGTACCAATAATCACGGTCTGGGGTTGTCCAGGTCTGGGTCACATTCGCGGTGTGGTGGGTCGTGCACTGTGATTATGACCTCAAGGGCCGCGTCCTACCCGGTATGTGGACACGAGTAAAAAAAAAGGAAGAAAAGACGACTGTTCTCTTATGACGTAGCTAGGACGACCTTAGTCAGCCAAGACCTCTCGTGGCCTCGACTACCAATGACGCCTGACTCACTACCAAGCGACATCAACTGAATATCAAACCAACAGGAACTTAACTGATAAAACTTAAATAAATGGAGGCTAATAATATACTGTTTACTATAAGTCAAACTATGAAGAAAATAATACAAACATAATATTCTTTTATTAATCTTCCTCTCCTGATCCCCGTAACACACATACGCAGGCGTGCATGAATCAAGTCAGCGGAGTAAAGCAGGTGACGCGGTACACTGGCTGTGTTGCGTCATGACCGTCCAGCTACACCACCACCAGCGCGGGGAAGGTCGACTTTCCATCTATTATATCTCTCTTCATCTCAACACATGGTGATGATGGAGAGAGAGACAGACTCACTCACTCACTCACACATGCACTCTCGTACACACACACACACACATACACACAAAATCGTGACGTCACAGTAAATGCGTCATCATTTACTGCATTACAAGACTTTCGAATCACTGTTCTTATGGTGTCTTGTGTTGAGGTTACCGTGAGGCAGTGTGGTCCACTTAGGTGTTCACTATACAAGGGTGAAGGGGAGGGAGGGAGGGGGGAGGGGTTGTGCTCTAGTAATATTTCTCTAACTTTGTTTTCTTTCAACCACGTCCACGCCCACTAAAGCTACATCCACTAGAGCAGAGACAGGTATATGCACCCCAACTGCAATAGCAAACCCTACAAGCACGCCCATGGCAGCAGCGATTATTATAAAACCTCCCACTTCAAGGGCGACCGCTACAAGCACGTGCAGGACCATTCACTGTAACGAATGATTTTAAATTGTAGAAGATACTGTCGGCCAGCCAACACCACCAGGGACCGAGAAGGCGGGGGAGGTAGAGGTGATAATTGTCCAAGGTTCAGGTCAGGTCATTGTGTAGCATGCACCTGGGAACAGAAAAGTCAGGGTTCAGAAGCCACCGCCATTCCTAAACACATTTATCGCTAGAAATAACCGATCACAAACACCCCCCCGCCCCCCAGCTACTGTGAGAGGTCAGCCGTCCTGGTCCCTCCCTCTACCTCAGCCACAACCAAAGATAAATCTTTGCTGTGACTGAAAAGCCGTATAATAAGACCCCGTGTCTCACATCAGCCTGCTGTTAAATCTCCCACTTTATTTCCCACTTCCGAAGAGTGCGGTGAGATATGATAGAAGTATTTAAGTGGGTGAAAGGAATCAATAAAGGAGATATAGATAAAGTTCTTATAATATCCGAGCAGGATAGGACTCGGAGCAACGGATTTAAGTTGGATAAATTTAGGTTTAGGAGGGAGATAGGAAGGAACTGGTTCACAAATAGGGTGGTGGACGAGTGGAACAAGCTTAGCAACTTTGTAGTAAGTGCTGGAACGCTGGAAATTTTTAAAAGGAGGCTAGATAGATTCATGGATGATAGAGAGTGGTAGTAAACCTCGACAGGAGCTGCCATGCATTGCACATGCCAACCGGCCTATTGCAGACTCCTTATGTTCTTATGTTCAACAGGTTTACTTCACTTGAGAAAACAGCATCCCTCCAAAGTGCCTGCTGCCACATCAACCTCACCAGAATCTGTGACTTTAAAGAGCTTATCTAGATACTCATGTCCAGGATGCTGTTTATCTCGTAATGATGAGGAGGGATAATAGACTCATTTATGGTGAAGGATAGTTCCTGGTCTGTTGGGACTACTGGCAACACCCTGACAACATCACCTGCACCGGCCTGGTCTATTGGTACCTCTGGCAACACTCTGACACTATCACCTGCACCAGCCTGGTCTATTGGTACCCCTGGCAACACTCTGACACTATCACCTGCACCAGCCTGGTCTATTGGTACCCCTGGCAACACTCTGACACTATCACCTGCACCAGCCTGGTCTATTGGTACTACTGGCAACACTCCTCCATTCATCAACGTAGATCTTTTGGTTTATCTAAGCAACTGATAGGCTTATCCCAGTAGTGGATGGCTGGCTTGGGGTCAGAGCCTCTACTGTCTGGTGAGTCTAGCTGTACACACAGAGGCTCAGACACGGCGGTGAACTGGAGCCTGTTCCTAAGCTCGGTTTTTTTTTACCATCTCGGGAAAACCCTCGTTCACACCCTACACCCCGTCACAACCACACTGAACAGTTACCGGGTAGTTCGGTCTAGATAACACAACCGAAACCATCTAAAATGTCTACATTTAAAGTTCATTATTACTGAAATTAACCCTTTTAAATCACTAAAATGAATTATCTATTTTATATGAATAAACATGCAACAAATAAAATAAATTAATATGAATTAAAATATAATAAAAAAAAAACAATTGGCAAAAAGTCAATAATCGAGTGAGGAGTTGACTGTCAGTTTTGCTTCCTCCTTCCCTCCCTCTCTCCCTTCCTCCTTCCTCCTTCCCTCCCTCTCTCCTTTCCTCCTTCCCTCCCTCTCTCCCTTCCTCCTTCCTCCTTCCCTCCCTCCCTCTCTCCCTTCCTCCTTCCTCCTTCCCTCCTCCCCTCTCCTTCCTCTTCTCCCCCTCTCTCCTCTCCTCCTTCCCTCCCTCTCTCCCTTCCTCCTTTCCTCCCTCTCTCCCTTCCTCCTTCCTCCTTCCTCCCCTCCTTCCTCCTTCCTCCCTCTCTCCCTTCCTCCTTCCTCCTTCACCTCCCTCTCTCTCCCTTCCTCCTTCCTCCTTCCTCCCTCTCTCCCTTCCTCCTTCCCTCCCCTCTCTCCCCTTCCTCCTTCCTCCTTCCCTCCCTCTCTCCCTTCCTCCTTCCCTCCCCTCTTTCCTTCCTCCTTCCCTCCCTCTCTCTCCCTTCCTCCTTCCTCCTTCCACCTCCCTCCGTCTCTCCTTCCTCCTTCCTCCTTCCCCTCCTCTCTCCTTCCTCCTTCCCTCCCTCTCTCCCTTCCTCCTTCCCTCCTCCCTCCCCCCCTCCCCTTCTCCTCCACTCCCTTCCTTCATTACTGATACAACACAAGCACCTTTATCTTACCTTCCATTACACAGTGATCGATGGTGCTTCTGCCTCCATTATCTCCCCCACACCCACCTGTACCTACCTGCTCATCTCCCTTCACTTACCTGTAATGCTTAACCCACACTTGTTATGTCTCCCACACATACACACCTGTGCCTACCTCCACTACCACCCCCCAACACCCACCTATAACTCCCTGCATTACCCCCCAAACACACCTGTAATAATTGCCTCACACCTGTACACACAACCAAAAAAGTATCTGTACACATTAAGTCCGATAATTTCCTCAATGATCACTACACCTATGGCCGCCACGTAACCACCACCATGAACCACACTACACATTGTTCACAAGGTTAATCTATTTTCTTCTCAATGTACATATAAACAATATTTACTATGGATAAAACAGAAAATGTCGCTAGTAAGTTTGGCCATTTAAGAACATAAGAACATAAGAATGGAGGAAACTGCAGCGGGCCTATTGGCCCATACTGGGCAGTCCCGTTTACACCCAACCCCTATTGCTCATATAAGCATCCAACCTGTGTTTGAAGCTATTCAGCGTATTCGAGTTAATGATGATATTTGGTAACTTGTTCCATTCATCCACTACTCTGTTTCCAAACCAGTGTTTACCTATTTCACGCCTAAATCTAAATTTGTCCAATTTAAAACCATTGTTACGAGTTCGCTCCTGGTTGGTATAGTTTGAGTACCTTTGTAATGTCCCCATTGTTTAGCCCTGACTTCCACTTATACACCTCTATCAGGTCGCCCCTTGCTCTACGTCTCTCAAGGGAGTGCAAATTAAGATGCTTTAACCTGTCTTTATACTCAAGGTTCCTAATGCCCGGGATTAGTCTTGTCATTCTCCTCTGAATTCTTTCCAAGGAGTCTATATCCATTCTGTAATACGGTGACCAGAACTGAACTGCGTAATCCAGGTGTGGTCTCACAAGAGCAAGATACAGTTTTAGGATGACCTCGCTAGTCTTGTAACTAACACTCCTTTGTATGAACCCAAGTACTTTATTAGCCTTGTTACGAGCAAAAACACATTGTTTACTTGGCTTAAGGTTCCTACTTATCATTACTCCTAAATCTCTCTCGCAGTCGGATTTCTCTATGGCATCGGTGTTCATCTGGTATCTGGTTTCCCTGTTTACATCTCCTATACTGAGTATTTTACATTTGTCCACGTTGAATTTCATCTGCCATTTTTCAGACCATTCGAAAAATTTGTTTAGATCTTCCTGTAGTTTTGCGGAGTCCTCGTCAGATTTAATAACACGTCCTATTTTAGTGTCATCAGCAAATTTGCTTATGTTGCTGTCTATGGCGATATCTATGTCGTTTATGTATATAATAAATAATAATGGTCCAGGTACTGAGCCTTGGGGAACTCCACTTGTGACGTTGCTCCAATGGGACTTAGTGCCGTTAATGCTCACTCGCTGTTTCCTGTCCTGTAACCACGCCCTAATCCATTTAAGGATATTACCTTTGATGCCATGTGCTTCTACCTTTCTAATTAGTCTTTCGTGGGGGACTCTGGTAATTGTTTCGCGCGGATACTTTCTTGATCGTGTGTACTTTCCTATTGTAGAGGTCACCCGCTGTAGAGGTCAATCGTTCCTGTTCCCTGAGGCACCACCACCTGCCGTTTATAGGCTTACTGACCGACAGGACCTTACAGCCTCAAACAGGACGACACACATGGAGAGGTGGACGTGGGAGAGAGGACCGTGGAGAGGAGGTGAGATGGAGAGGAGGAAGGGGTGGAGGACGTGGGACGTGGGAGAGGAGGACGTGGAGAGGAGGACGTGAGGGGAGGGACGTGGGAGAGGGGAGGACGTGGAGAGGAGGAGAGGAGGACGTAGAGAGGAGGACGTGGAGGAGGACGTGGAGAGAGGAAGGGGAGGGAGGACAGGACGTGGAGGACGTGGAGAGGAGGACGTGGAGAGGGAGGAAGGGAGAGGAGGACGTGGGAGAGGAGGACGTGGAGAGGAGGACGTGGAGAGGGAGGACGTGGAGAGGAGGGAAGGGAGAGGAAGGGGAGAGGAGGACGTGGGAGAGGAGGACGTGGGAGAGGAGGGAGGGGAGGACGTGGGAGAGGAGGACGTGGAGGAGGAGGAGAGGGAGGACGTGGAGAGGAGGAGAGGGTGGAGGGAGGACGTGGAGAGGAGGAAGGGAGAGGAGGACGTGGAGAGGAGGGAGGAGAGAGGGAGAGGAGGACGGGAGAGGAGGAGGGGAGGAGGACGTAGAGAGGGAGGAGGGAGAGGAGGGAGAGGGGAGGAAGTGGAGGAGGGAGGGAGGGGAGGAGGATGGAGAGGAGGAGGAGAGGAGGAAGGGGAGGGAGGACGGGGAGAGGAGGACGTGGGAGAGGAGGAACGGGAGAGGAGGACGTGGAGAGAGGAGGACGTGGGAGAGGAGGAGGAAGAGGAGGAGGAGGAAGGGGAGAGGAGGACGTGGGGGAGGAGAGGAGGACGTGGAGGGAGGAGGGGAGAGGGGGAGGACGTGGAGGGAGAGAGGACGAGAGGAAGGGGAGAGGAGGGAGGAGGAAGGGAGAGGAGGACGTGGGAGAGGGAGGAAGGGCGAGGAGGACGTGGAGAGGAGGAAGGGAGAGGAGGAGGAGGACGTGGGAGAGGAGGAGGAGAGGGAGGGGGAGGAGGACGTGGGAGAGGAAGGAGAGGAGGAGGAGGGAGGAGGACGGAGAGGAGGAAGGGGAGGAGGAGGACGTGGAGAGGAGGAAGGGAGAGGAGGACGTGGAGAGGAGGAGAGAGGGGAGGAGGACGGGAGAGGAGGAAGGGGGGAGAGAGGACGGGGAGAGGAGGACGTGGAGGAGGAGGGAAGGGGGAGAGGAGGAAGGGGGAGAGGAGGAACAGAGGAGGAACACAACCAACATACAGACAGGTGTTGCAGAACGACTTACCAGCAACATAATCAACATTGCACGACAGGATGTGATTCTTCACTTTTCTTACTACGAGTTAAATCAGGTTAACCAAAACTGTTACTTAATCCCTATTACTTAAAGCATAAATCATTTTTAACTGTACATAATCAGTATTTAATTAATTCAACGACGCATGTTCGTATGAAAGGTCAGTCGATATCACCCGCTTAAGTGACCTTCCGAGCGGTGATGAAGGTCTAGGTAGTGTCATAGGTCTTTAAGCAACGATAATGACGTTAAGTTAGGTTAGGTTAGGTTAAGTTAGGTTAGGTTAGGCTCTTCACAGACCCTTGAGGAGATGGACAAATGATTATAATCATTTGTCCATCTCCTCAAGGGTCTGTGAGTAATTACTTACCCCTAACAAGCGGTATTTAGAAACGACATAATTGATTTGGTAATTACATCCTTGGGCGACATAAACGACACGAAGCGAGACAAAAACACGGAGGTACAAAAATTCGTCAACTCACGTCAACAAAGAGAGAAATACTCTAAATAGTGTCGTCATCAAGTGAAGGCTAATTAGTGGCTAAATGTTACAACAGGTGATGACAGGTGAGGGGTCAGCTCCTGTACTGGGACGGTGAGGAGTATATCTTTGGGGGGAGGGTATGGTCACTACACTGCATCACCACCCACCCACTCCACCATCCACCACCCTCCACCATCCACCCACCCACTCCACCATCCACCCACCCACTCCACCATCCACCCACCACTCCCACCATCCCACCACCCACTCCACCACCCACCCACTCCACCACATCCACCCACCCACCCACCATCCAACCCACACACCCACCATCCACCCAACCCACCCACCATCCACCCACCCACTCCACCATCCACCCACCCACCCACCCACCCACCCACCCACCCACCATCCACCACCCACCCACCCACCCACCCACCCACCATCCACCCACACACTCCACCATCCACCCACCCACTCCACCATCCACCCACCCACTCCACCATCCACCCACACACTCCACCACCTACACACACCATCCACCCACTCCACCAACACACACTCCACCACCCACCCACTATTACACACCCTGACTCTCACAGTGTTCACCTAGATTTCACCAAACCAAGAGACCTGCTGCTGGGGTAGATGAAGGCAATAGTGTACACGAGGAACCACGAACCAGCATCCTGAAGAGGGCCTCGTCGGATACACAGAACCGAACGTCACTTGTCATAAAAATAAAACACAAAAACAGTACACGATGACTTGATGACCCATAGCGAGACAGTGAGAGATAATGTTATCAAGAGACGTCATTATCTCTCTAAATAAGCCATGACATGTCTCTTTATTGCCCCCCCCCCTATTCAGGAGTTTCTTTGAGGGATGTAAACACCGATATTGCTTACATGGTCTTGATCAGATGAGGTAAACAACAGAGGGAACTTCATGGTTGAATTGTTTCCTGATTTAATGACTCTCAAACACACATGACCATCGCTGTGTTTATCTCAGGTGGTGACGGTGGAAAAATCAAACAGCATTTCTGGTTATTTTCACCAACGATGTTTATGACTCATGGCGCCAGTGTACTTGAGTAAGAATGTCGTCTTTGGTTTTGATATCTTATGGTATACACGACACTCTAGACCCGACACACTACGATAGTCTAGACACGACACCACGACACTCTAGACAAGACACACCACGACATACTAGACACACCACGACACACTATACACGACACTATACACGACACAACATGACACTCTAGACAAGACACAAGTTAAAACAGTCGAAATGAAGTTATGTTCACCGAGTGGATGAATAATATGAATAAACAAAATCTGAGGAACGCGCTGGCAGATTACAGATTTTCCCCCGTCTCTCCCGCTTCACGAAGATCGTGCTGAGGGGCAAAAATCTAATAAGCTGACGCGAGGTAATTAAAAACTTAATGTCAAAGTGATGTTGAATTAAGCTTAAGATAATAAAGCTGGGGAGGTTGTCGACACTACTGGTTAATAATAAACTCCGGGGGTTGGGATGTGTGTGTGTGTGTGTGTGTGTAAGAGGAGAGATGTGTGGAGGAGGAAGGTGTGTTATTACTTCCACCACACCACACCACACCACACCACACCACACCACACACACCACACCCTCACCACACCCACCACCACACCTCCCACCCCTCACCACCACCACCACACACACCACCACCACCACACACCTCACCACACCACACTACACCTCACCACACTACACCTCACCACACTACACTTCACCACACCACACCACACTACAGTACATCACACTACAGTAAACCACACTACATCACACACCACACTACACTACACCTCACCACACCAAATCACACCACACCACACCAAATCACACCACACCACACCATACTACAGTACAGTACACCACACTTCAGTAAACCACACTACACCACACACCACACCACCTCCACCACACCACACCACACCCTCACCACACCACACCACACCACACCACACACCCTCACCACACCACCCTCACCACACCACACCACACCACCCTCACCACACCACACCACCCCACACCACCCTCACCACACCACCCTCCCAGAAGATAAGAAAAATAGTGGGTATTGAGGAAGTACGTCACGACCACCTCACCTCGCTGCCTTCTGACCAGTCCTCGTTAAAACAAGGGCGGCAACAACGGAGCCTAACACAGTATACCTGCCTGATCAACCTGTAGAAGAAAAATAATGTACACCTGACTTTATAGGTCTTTAATCCCAGTGTCAGTAGGTCTGTTCCTCTCTCTGGTGGTAAGGAAGATGTCAAACTAGCAGTGCATAAATCAGTCCACTACTAACAACAGAAACCTTCTCCCTATGACACAATAACAATGTAATGTTATCGGTACTTGGGAAATTCACGTGAGAACCAAATTACTGACGGATGGACCAACACCCACTAGAACATCGCGTCTCTAAATGCATCAAGAACAGAAGCAGGTTAATAAGGTCAGGTAAGGTGGTGAGTAATACAACGTATGTGGAGGTAGTATCACTCATCATGAACCAAGGTCACGGTGTGGTGTGTGTGTGTGTTGTTCTGCCTCAGTTAATATGTTACACTTTGTTTAGTACTTTTCCTCTACTCTTGTTAGTCATCTCGTCAGGTTATATATATTAAACAGGCAACCTTGTTTATACCACAATACTGACGTCATTGCCTCCAGTCAGTAGATCACGTTACTGTAGATTTATCCACCTTCATATAATACTGTCAGCCTCAGGTATCAGTCGCAAGTATCAGTCTCAAGTATCAGTCTCAAGTATCAGTCTCAGGTATCAGTCTCAGGTATCAATCTCAGGTATCAGTCTCAAGTATCAGTCTCAAGTATCAGTCTCAGGTATCAGTCTCAGGTATCAGTCTCAGGTATCAGTCTCAGGTATCAGTCTCAAGTATCAGTCTCAGGAATCAGGAGAATCTGCTAGTGTTCTCTTTCCTCTCGCATGATACACCACCCGGGTCTCTGTTGGACAAACCCTCGGGGAGAACAACTGCTGAGGAAATACCAACAACTCTACTCCCGGACTCTGAGATCCACTAATGTCTTCCTCTACCTGGTGTACCTTTATGTCTTCCTCTACCTGGTGTACCTTTATGTCTCCCTCTACCTGGTGTACCTTTATGTCTCCCTCTACCTGGTGTACCTTTATGTCTTCCTCTACCTGGTGTACCTTTATGTCTCCCTCTACCTGGTGTACCTTTATGTCTTCCTCTACCTGGTGTACCTTTATGTCTTCCTCTACCTAGTGTACCTTTATGTATGTTTCCTCTGCCTGGTGTGCTGCAGCTTTATGTCTTCCTCTACCTGAATTGTACCTTTATGTCTCCCTCTACCTAGTGTACCTTTATGTCTCCCTCTACCTAGTGTACCTTTATGTCTCCCTCTACCTAGTGTACCTTTATGTCTTCCTCTACCTAGTGTACCTTTATGTCTTCCTCTACCTGGTGTACCTTTATGTCTCCCTCTACCTAGTGTACCTTTATGTCTTCCTCTACCTGGTGTACCTTTATGTCTCCCTCTACCTAGTGTACCTTTATGTCTTCCTCTACCTGGTGTACCTTTATGTCTTCCTCTACCTGGTGTACCTTTATGTCTTCCTCTACCTGGTGTACCTTTATGTCTTCCTCTACCTGGTGTACCTTTATGTCTTCCTCTACCTAGTGTACCTTTATGTCTTCCTCTACCTGGTGTACCTTTATGTCTTCCTCTACCTGGTGTACCTTTATGTCTCCCTCTACCTAGTGTACCTTTATGTCTCCCTCTACCTGGTGTACCTTTATGTCTTCCTCTACCTAGTGTGCCTTTATGTCTTCCTCTACCTAGTGTGCCTTTATGTCTCCCTCTACCTGGTGTACCTTTATGTCTTCCTCTACCTAGTGTACCTTTATGTCTCCCTCTACCTAGTGTGCCTTTATGTCTTCCTCTACCTAGTGTACCTTTATGTCTTCCTCTACCTGGTGTGCCTTTATGTCTTCCTCTACCTAGTGTACCTTTATGTCTTCCTCTACCTGGTGTGCCTTTATGTCTCCCTCTACCTGGTGTACCTTTATGTCTTCCTCTACCTAGTGTACCTTTATGTCTTCTCTACCTAGTGTGCCTTTATGTTTCCTCTACCTGGTGTGCCTTTATGTCTTCCTCTACCTGGTGTACCTTTATGTCTCCCTCTACCTAGTGTACCTTTATGTCTTCCTCTACCTAGTGTGCCTTTATGTCTCCCTCACCTAGTGTACCTTTTGTCTTCCTCTACTGGTGTACCTTTATGTCTTCCTACCTGAGTGTACCTTTATGTCTTCCTCTACCTAGTGTACCTTTATGTCTCCTCTACCTAGTGTACCTTTTATATTTCCTCTACCTAGTGTACCTTTATGTCTTCCTCTACCTGGTGTACCTTTATGTCTTCCTCTACCTAGTGTACCTTTATGTCTTCCTCTACCTAGTGTACCTTTATGTCTTCCTCTCCACCTAGTGTACCTTTATGTCTTCCTACCTAGTGTACTTTATGTCTTCCTCTACCTAGTGTACCTTTATGTCTTCCCTCTACCTAGTGTGCCTTTGTATGCCCTCTACCTTGATGTGCCTTTATGTCTTCCTCTACCTAGTGTACCTTTGTCTTCCCTAGTGTCCTTTATGTCTTCCCTCTACCTAGTGTGCCTTTATTGTCTTCCCTCTACCTGGTGTACCTTTATGTCTTCCTCTACCTGAGTGTACCTTTATGTCTTCCTCTACCTAGTGTGCCCATGTCTTCCTCTACCTGTGTGCTATGTCTTCCCTCCTGGTGCACCTTTATGTCTTCCTCTACCTAGTGTACCTTTATGTCTTCCTCCACTAGTGTGCCTTTGTGTTTCCCTCACCTAGTGTACCTATGTCTTCCTCTACCTAGTGTACCTTTATGTCTTCCTCTACCTGGTGTACCTTTATGTCTTCCTCTACCTGGTGTACCTTTATGTCTTCCTCTACCTAGTGTACCTTTTGTCTTCCCTCTACCTAGTGTACCTTTATGTCTTCCTCTACCTAGTGTACCTTTATGTCTTCCTCTACCTCGTGTACCTTTATGTCTTCCTCTACCTAGGTGCCTTTGTCTTCCCTCTACCTGGTGTGCCTTTATGTCTTCCTCTACCTGGTGTACCTTTATGTCTTCCTCTACCTGGTGTACCTTTATGTTCTTCCTCTACCTGGTGTGCCTTTATGTTCCTCTACCTGGTGTACCTTTATGTCTTCCCTCTACCTGGTGTACCTTTATGTCTTCCTCACCTGGTGTACCTTTATGTCTTCCTCTACCTAGTGACCTTTTATGTCTTCACTCTACCTAGTGTACCTTTATGTCTTCCTCTACCTAGTGTACCTTATGTCTTCCTCTACCTGGTGTACCTTTATGTCTTCCTCTACCTAGTGCCTTTATGTCTTCCTCTACCTGGTGTGCCTTTATGTCTCCCTCTACCTGGTGTACCTTTATGTCTCCCTCTACCTGGTGTACCTTT
This sequence comes from Homarus americanus, assembly GCF_018991925.1. Taxonomy (NCBI): domain Eukaryota; kingdom Metazoa; phylum Arthropoda; class Malacostraca; order Decapoda; family Nephropidae; genus Homarus; species Homarus americanus. Next base: position 15,572,641 of record NW_024737097.1, read on the forward strand.
ATGTCTCCCTCTACCTAGTGTACCTTTGTAATATTTCCTCTACCTAGTGTACCTTTATGTCTTCCTCTACCTAGTGTGCCTTTGTATGTTCCTCTACCTGTTTACTTTATGTCTTCCTCACCTGTGTACCTTTATGTCTCACTATTTTATGTCTCTCTAGTGTACCTTTTGTTCCCTCACCTGTGGCCTTTATGTCTTCCTCTGTGTATGTCTTCCTCACCTGTGCCTTTATGTTCCCCACCTAGTGTACCTTTATGTCTTCCCTACCCTTTGCCTCTAGGTGTGCCTTTATGTCTTCCTCTACCTAGTGTACCTTTATGTCTTCCTCTACCTGGTGTACCTTTATGTCTTCCCTCTACCTAGTGTACCTTTATGTCTTCCTCTACCTAGTGTACCTTTATGTCTTCCTCTACCTGGTGTACCTTTATGTCTTCCCTACCCTAGTGTACCTTTATGTCTTTCCTCTACCTGAGTGTACCTTTGTATCTTCCCTACCTAGTGTACCTTTATGTCTTCCCTCACCTAGTGTACCTTTGTCTTTCCTCTACCTAGTGTGTACCTTTATGTCTTCCCTCTACCTAGTGTACCTTTTATCTTCCCTCCACCTAGTGTACCTTTATGTCTTCCTCTCACCTAGTGTACCTTTGTCTTCCCACTACCTTCTCCCTCTACCTGGTGTACCTTTATGTCTTCCCTCTACCTGTGTACCCCTTTATGTCTTCCTCACCTAGTGTACATGTCTTCCCTCTACCTAGTGTACCTTTATGTCTTCCTCTACCTACGTGTACCTTTATGTCTTCCTCTACCTGGTGTACCTTTATGTCTTCCCTCTCCTGGTGTGCCTTTATGTCTTCCTCACCCTAGTGCCTTTTATGTTCCTCCACCTGGTGTACCTTTATGTCTTCCTCTCCTAGTGCACCTTTTATGTCTTCCCTCTACCTAGTGTACCTTTATGTCTTCTCTACCTGGTGTGCCTTTATGTTTCCTCACCTGGTGACCTTTATGTTTCCCTCTACCTGGTGTACCTTTTGTTCCCACCTTTTGTTAGTGTGCCTTTATGTCTTCCTCTACCTGGTGTACCTTTTATGTTCCTCTACCTAGTGTACCTTTTATCTTCCCTCACCTAGTGTACCTTTATGTCTTCCCTCTACCTGGTGTACCTTTATGTCTCCCTCTCACCTGGTGTACCTTATATGTTCCTCTACCTAGTTATCCTTTATGTCTTCCTCTACCTAGTGTGTACCTTTTATGTCTTCTCTACCTAGTGTACCTTTATGTCTTCCTCTACCTGGTGTACCTTTATGTCTCCCTCTACCTAGTGTACCTTTATGTCTTCCCTCTACCTAGTGTACCTTTATGTCTTCCTCTACCTAGTGTACCTTTTATGTCTTCCTCTACCTGGTGTACCTTTATGTCTTCCCCTCTACTAGTGTACCTTTATGTCTTCCTCTACCTGGTGTACCTTTGTGTCTTCCTCTACCTGGTGTGCCTTTATGTCTTCCCCACCTAGTGTACCTTTTGTCTTCCCTCTACCTAGTGTACCTTTTATGTCTTCCTCTACCTGGTGTACCTTTATGTCTTCCTCTACCTAGTGTACCTTTATGTCTTCCTCTACCTGGTGCACCTTTATGTCTTCCCTCACCTGGTGTACCTTTGTATCTCTACCTAGTGTACCTTTATGTCTTCCCTACCTGGTGCTATGTCTTCCTCTACCTGGTGTACCTTTATGTCTTCCTCTACTGGTGTGCCTTTATGTCTTCCCTCTACCTGGTGCACCTTTATGTCTTCCTCTACCTAGTGTACCTTTATGTCTTCCTCTACCTAGTGTACCTTTATGTCTTCCTCTACCTGGTGTACCTTTATGTCTTCTCTACCTAGTGCACTTTATGTCTTCCTCTACCTAGTGTACCTTTATGTTCCCCACCTACCTGTATTGCCTTTATGTCTTCCCCTCACCTGGTGTACCTTTATGTCTCCCCCACCTGGTGTACCTTTATGTCTTCCTCTACTAGTGTACCTTTATGTCTTCCTCACCCCTAGTGTACCTTATGTCTTCCTCCACCTGGTGCACCTTTATGTCTCCTCCTACCTAGTGTACCTTTATGTCTTCCTCTACCTGGTGTACCTTTATGTCTTCCTCACCTGGTGTGCCTTTATGTCTTCCCCTACCTAGTGTACCTTTATGTCTTCCTCTACCCAGTGTACCTTTATGTCTTCCTCCTACCTAGTGTACCTTTATGTCTTCCCTCTACCTGGTGCACCTTTTTCTGTTCCTTCTGTCTTCCTCTACCCAGTGTACCTTTATGTCTTCCTCTACCTGGTGTACCTTTATGTCTTCCCTCTACCTGGTGTACCTTTTGTCTTCCCCACCTAGTGTACCTTTATGTCTTCCCCTCCCTGGTGTGCCTTTATGTCTTCCCCACCTGGTGTACCTTTATGTCTTCTCCACCTGGTGTACCTTTATGTCTTCCTCTCTGGTGTACCTTTATGTCTTCCTCACCTGGTGTACCTTTATGTTCCTCTACCCTAGTGTACCTTTATGTCTTCCTCTACCTGGTGCACCTTTATGTCTTCCTCTACCTGAGTGTACCTTTATGTCTTCCCTCTACCTAGTGTACCTTTTATGTTTCCTCTACCTGGTGTACCTTTATGTCTTCCTCTACCTGGTGTACCTTTTATGTCTTCCTCTACCTGGTGTACCTTTATGTCTTCCTCTACCTGGTGTACCTTTATGTCTTCTCTAGTGTACCTTTATGTTCCCTCTACCTAGTGTACCTTTATGTCTTCCTCTACCTAGTGTACCTTTATGTCTCCTCTACCTCGTGTACCTTTATGTCTTCCTCTACCTGGTGTACCTTTTATCTTCCTCTACCTAGTGTCCTTTATGTCTTCCTCTACCTGGTGTCCTTTGTCTTCCTCTACCTGGTGTACCTTTATGTCTTCCTCTACCTAGTGTACCTTTATGTCTTCCTCTACCTGGTGTACCTTTGTGTCTCCTCTACCTAGTGTACCTTTATGTCTTCCTCTACCTAGTGTACCTTTATGTCTTCCTCTACCTGGTGTACCTTTATGTCTTCCTCTACCTGGTGTACCTTTATGTCTCCCTCTACCTAGTGTACCTTTATGTCTTCCTCTACCTGGTGTACCTTTATTAAGATCAATGTAGCGTGAATATGATGCCATTTTGAACGGTTTTTCTTCTATCGTTTTAGTTTTCAATCAGGTAATTAGTTTGTTCTGTTCTGACGTCACCAGTTAAGAGTATTTTTGGTTTTGATTCCTCTGTGTGTGTGTGTGTGTGGGACCCGTGTGTGTGTGTGTTGGGACCTGTGTGTGTGTGTGTTGGGACCTGTGTGTGTGTGTGTTGGGACCTGTGTGTGTGTGTGTGTTGGGACCTGTGTGTGTGTGTGTTGGGACCTGTGTGTGTGTGTGTGTGTTGGGACCTGTGTGTGTGTGTGTTGGGACCCTGTGTGTGTGTGTGTTGGGACCTGTGTGTGTGTGTGTGTGTGTGTGTTGGAACTGTGTGTGTGTGTTGGGGACCTGTGTGTGTGTGTGTTGGGACCTGTGTGTGTGTGTGTGTTGGGACCTGTGTGTGTGTGTGTGGGACCTGTGTGTGTGTGTGTGTGTGTTGGGACCTGTGTGTGTGTTGGGTGTGTGTGTTGGGACCTGTGTGTGTGTGTGGGGACCTGTGTGTGTGTGTTGGGACCTGTGTGTGTGGGGACTGTGTGTGTGTGTGTTGGGACCTGTGTGTGTGTGTTGGGACCTGTGTGTGTGTGTGTTGGGGACCTGTGTGTGTGTGTGTGTGTTGGGACCTGTGTGTGTGTGTTGGGACCTGTGTGTGTGTGTGTGTTGGGACCTGTGTGTGTGTGTTGGGGACCTGTGTGTGTTGGGACCTGTGTGTGTTGGGACCGTGTGTGTGTGTGTGTGTGTGTGTTGGGACCTGTGTGTGTGTGTGTGTGTTGGGGACCCTGTGTGTGTGTGTGTGTGTGTGTGTGTTGGGACCTGTGTGTGTGTGTGTGTGTTGGGGGACCTGTGTGTGTGTTGGGACCTGTGTATGTGTGTTGGGACCTGTGTGTGTGTTGGGACCTGTGTGTGTGTGTGTGTGTGTGTGTGTTGGGACCTGTGTATGTGTGTTGGGACCTGTGTGTGTGTTGGGACCTGTGTGTGTGTTGGGACCTGTGTGTGTGTGTGTGTGTGTGTGTTGGGGACCTGTATGTGTGTTGGGACCTGTGTGTGTTGGGACCTGTGTGTGTGTTGGGACCGGTGTGTTGGGACCTGTGTGTGTTGGGACCCGGTGCTGGGAACTCCTAGGCCTCACGTGTCTACCGTCTATGCCTTTGTTAGCGGTCACCTCCCTGTAACTCACACTATCTTGTATCTCGGTGGCCCAAATTCCATACTCCACCACCCCACCTCTGTCCACCTACCACCAGTCTCCCCTCTACTTTCACCACACCTCTACCTCCCACCCCACCACCAACTCACACCACTGTCCACTACCACCATGCCGCCCACCACCCCACTCTGTCCACCACCCCACCCTCCACCACCACCACACCCCTTCCTCCCACCTCTTCACCACACTCTCACCTCCCACCCCTCACCACCAACCACATTCACTGTCCACTCACCACCACGCCGCCCACCACCCCACCCCGTCCACCTACCACCACACCCTTCCTCCACCCCCACCACACCCCACCTCCCACCCCCACCACCAACTTACACTGCCGTCCACCACCACCACGCCGCCCACCACCCCACCTGTCCATCACCCCACCCTCCACCACCACCACACCCCTCCCACCCCACACACCCCCACCTCCACCCCCTCACCACCAACCCACACTCACCGTCCACCACCACCACGCCGCCCACCACCCCACCCCGTCCACCACCACCACACCTTCTCCACTCCCACCACACCCCTCTTCCCACCCCACCACCAACCCACACTACTGTCCACTCACCACCACGCCGCCACCACCCCACTCGTCCACCACCTCACTCTTCTCACCACACTCATTTCACTTCACCACCTCTCTCCCACCCCCACCTCACTCAACTTACACTACTGTCCACTACCACCACGCCGCCCACCACCCCAGGCCACCCTCCAGATACCTGTTTCACCTCCAGTATTCTTCTCGCCGTTTGTTTTGATCTTCTTTTATAACTGTTTCGGACCTTAACTCTTCTCTTTTTAAAGCGTGTAAGGTGTTGGTGGTTGTGGTTTGTGTGTTGTGTGTGTGGTTTGTTGGTGGTGTGTGGTTTTTTGATTGTGATGGTGGTAGGTGGTGATGGTTTTGCTGGTGATGGTGTTGATAGTGACTTGGTGTTGAGTTATGGTGATTAGTGTGGTGTGATAAGTGTTGTTTAATGATGATTTGTGATGCATTGTTTTTATGATGATTGAGTGTTGTTTTATGTGTTGGGTTAGTGATGGTTGTGAATGGTGAATGCCAAGCGTGATGTTGATTGGTGGTTGGATGAGTGATTGGAGTTTTTGTGGTGATTGTTTTTGGTTTTTGATTGGTGATGGTGGTTTGATGATGGTGGTTGTGTGATGGTGATGGTTTGTGGTGATGGTGGTAGTTTGGTGGTGGCGTGGTGGTGAGGTGTGATGGTGATGGTGAATGTTGTTGTTTTGGTGATGGTGAGTTGTGGTGGTTGATGATGGTGTTGTTTTTGGTGGTTTGTTGTGGTTATGGTGTGGCATGATTGTGGTGATTGGTGTTGGTGGTTGGTGATGGTGTTTTTGTGTGGTGGTGGTGATGTGTGGTGGTGGATGGTGATGGTGGTGGTGGTGATGGGGTGATGATGGTAGTGGTGGTGGTGGTAATGGGATGATGGTAGTGGTGATGGTGGTGGTGGTAGTGGTGATGGTGATGATGGTGAGTGGTGGTGGTGGTAGTGGTGATGGTGGTGGTGGTGGGATGATGGTAGTGGTGGTGGTAGTGGTGATGGTGGTAGTGGTGGTGGGTCCCTATAAGTATAAACTTCTGATAATAGTGAGCCCCCCATTACCACCTGCGGGCCCTTATTACATATGGGCCCTTATGACCAGTGGGGCCCTTATTACATATGGGCCCCTATCACATGTGGGCCCTTATTACATATGGGCCCTTATTACATATGGGACCTTATCACTTGTGGGCCCTTATCACCTGTGGGCCCTTATTACCCGTGGGCCCTTATTACCTGTGGGCCCTTATTACATATGTGCCCTCATCACCTGTGGGCCCTTATTACCTGTGGGTCCTTATTACATATGGGCCCCCATCATCATCTGACGTGACATTCCGTCAGACTAAAGCACGAGTTAATGGCCGAACAGACAGACGGGCGGACGGACGGACGGACGGACGGACGGACGGACTCCCTACATTGGCACCACCAAGACACAAGGTTATCACCCGTTTATATAAACATTCAGAACTGAATGACGTGTAATTTGCTTTAAAACTGTCAAATGAGTTAGTTCTATAATCTTGTAATTAGGAAACAGACAGACAGACAGACAGACAGACTGACATGAGTACAAACCAAGACACTCAAGGACAGAAATTACTATAGACAGCCGGACATTATTAAAGGCAGACATTAAATTGCAGTTCAATTATTATATTTCTCGTCCACTGGGAAAAAAAAACCCTTATATTCTCATTTAAATCCTAAAATCGTTTGACTGTTTTAACTCATGGTGGTGGAGGGACGCCCCATAACCCTCCTGCTGGTGGTGGTGGAGGGACGCCCCATCACCCTCCTGCTGGTGGTGGTGGAGGGACGCCCCATCACCCTCCTGCTGGTGGTGGTGGAGGGACGCCCCATCACTCCTTGCTGGTGTGTGGAGGACGCCCCATCACCCTCCTGCTGGTGGTGGTGGAGGACGCCCCATCACCCTCCTGTTGGTGGTGGTGAGGGACGCCCCATCCCTTCCTGCTGGTGGTGGTGGAGGGACGCCCCATCACCCTCCTGCTGGTGGTGGGAGGGATGGAGGACGCCCCATCACCCTCTCCTGCTGGTGGTGTGAGGGACGCCCATCACCTGCTGGTGGTGGTGGAGGGACGCCCCATCACCTCTTGCTGGTGGTGGTGGTGGAGGACGCCTCACCACCCTCCTGTTGGTGGTGGTGAGTGGACGCCCCATCACCCTCCTGCTGGTGGTGGAGGGACGCCCCATCACCTCCTGCTGGTGGTGGTGGAGGGACGCCCCATCTCCCTCCTGCTGGTGGTGGTGGAGGGACGCCCCATCACCCTCCTGCTGGTGGTGGTGGAGGGACGCCCCATCACCCTCCTGCTGGTGGTGGTGGAGGGACGCCCCATCACCCTCCTGCTGGTGGTGGTGGAGGGACGTCCCATCTCCCTCCTGCTGGTGGTAGTAATGGTTTTTTTATGATCATAAAAGCATAAGAATGGAGGAAACTGCAGCGGGCCTATTGGCCCATACTGGGCAGTCCCATTTACACCCGTCCCCTATCCATTGCTACGCGTTCGCTCCTGGTTGGATGGTTTAAGTACCTTTGTAATGTCCCCTTTGTTTAGCCCTGACATCCATTTATACACCTCTATCATATCGCCTCTCACTCTACGTCTCTCGAGGGAGTGCAAATTAAGATGCTTTAATCTGTCTCTGTACTCAAGGTTCGTAATGTCTTTGATTAGTCTTGTCATTCTCCTCTGAATTCTTTCTAGGGATTCAATATCCATTCTGTAGTACGGTGACCAGAACTGAACTACGTAATCCAAGTGAGGTTTCACAAGTGCAAGATATAGTTTTAGGATGACCTCGCTAGTCTTGTACTAACACTCCTTTGTATGAACCCAAGTACTTTATTAGCCTTGTTTCGAGCAAATACACATTGTTTACTTGGTTTAAGATTCCTACTTACCAATACTCCTAAGTCTTTCTCACAGTTCGATTTCTGTTTAACAACGTTTTCCATCTGATATCTGGTTTCTCTGTTTACATCTCCAAGACTAAGTACTTTACATTTGTCCACAGTGAATTTCATCTGCCATTTTAAGACCATGCAAAATTTTTTTTTAGATCTTCCTGTAGTTTTGCGGAGTCCTCGTCAGATTTAATTACTCGCCCTATTTTAGTGTCGTCAGCAAATTTACTTATGTTGCTGTCTATGCCGGTATCTATTTCGTTTATGTATCCCATCACTGCCTGCTGGCGGTGTTAGCCAAGAGGCGCCTTATCTCCCCCTCTACTGGTGGTGGAGGGGCGCCCCATCACCTATTGGCGGGGTTGACGCCTGGGGGCTGTGGTTGGCGTCGTCCCAGCAAGTCGTGGAGCAGCTCACACTCCCGGGGCAAGAGAGCAGAGGAGGCAGGCAGGGCGCGTGGTGTATTCAGTCGTCCACGGGAGCTCAAGGGAAACACAAGCAGAAGCTCCTCGCTACACCAACCTCCTACTGCTACTTCAGTGTCCGCATCGAGGCGACATACACTTGACGAACGAACGATCCCATTGGGCCTATAGGTACGTATTATAGTAAAACCAATACTGTGTTACTATGAGAGACTGTAAGGTAGTTATGTCTTGTGTGTAGTCTTAGAAAATGACGTCGGGTCTTAAAGAATTAACTCAAGAATTACACGAAGTTGAGTCATGTACAGTTTTGTATTCCCACACCGAAGTCCTCGGCCAGACATTTACTGATTGCCAATGCTTCTGGCGACACCGACAGAGACAAATGAATCATAAACCCTGAAGAAATAAAATTAACTAACAGAACTTTACACAAAAACAAATGAATAATGGTAACGCTATAACAATACTTATCCTTCACAAAAGTTCATAATCACCACAATATTTTCTGTTCATTACACTTGTAAGTCAAGGTGGGAGTTGTTGACATATATCACTGAAAACAAACTCCTTAAACTATAGTCTTTAAAACATCTAATTCAACATCAAGGGACAACAGTAGAGACTGAAGCGTGAGGTGATGCAGATGGAGGGCGAGGTAAGGGGAGGTGGAGTGTGAGGTAAGGGGAGGTGGGGTGTGAGGTAAGGGGAGGTGGAGGGTGAGGTAAAAGGAGAGGTGGGGTGTGAGGTAAGGGGAGGTGGAGTGTGAGGTAAGGGGAGGTGGAGGGTGAGGTAAGGGGAGGTGGAGTGTGAGGTAAGGGGAGGTGGGGTGTGAGGTAAGGGGAGGTGGAGTGTGAGGTAAGGGGTGATGCAGGTTGAGGGCGAGGTAAGGGAAGGTGGGGGATGAGATAGGGGTGGTGCAGGTGGAGGGTGAGGTAGGGGTGGTGCAGGTGGAGGGTGAGGTAGGGGTGGTGCAGCGTTGAGATAGGTTCATGACGCGGCGTTGAAGTCTCTGCCGGTCACCAACCCTGGCGGCGCTCACCCGACCTGCCACTCCCATCAGTCAACCAACACCTAGAAATTGACTTAACCTTCATCTTATCTTATATATCCGTGATAAAATTGCATCCTGATATATATTGTATAGTGAATTCATATAAAGAAAGTGAATAATTAGACTGAGCTCTCCCATACACAGAGCACTAGTTTTATCAATAAAGTTCTTATAATATCCGAGCAGGATAGGACTCGTAGCAACGGATTTAAGTTGGATAAGTTTAGGTTTAGGAGGGAGGTAGGAAGGACCTGGTTCACAAATAGGGTGGTGGACGAGTGGAACAAGCTTAGCAACTTTGTAGTAAGTGCTGGAACGTTGGGAAGTTTTAAAAGGAGGCTAGATAGATTCATGTGTGATAGAGAGTGGTAGTAACTCTCGACAGGAGCTGCCATGCACAGGCCAACCGGCCTATTGCAGACTCCTTATGTTCTTAAGGTGCCCTATATGTCATACAAGAACAAGTTCCCCCACTACAGTTATTCTAGTAATTTGGGTTCTCGGTACGCTAAGTCATGCAGCTCATGTTTGTGAGGTGACAGTAACTCAGTCTATCAATAATACCTCAACTCTTAAATTCGATCTTTGTTGACCTACCACAGTACACGCTATAAGTGGCAGCCAATGTTAAACACCGATAGACCACAGTTATTATATGATATTTCTTGTCCAAGCTTGATGATATGATCACTCATGAAAAGCAGAAACAGCATCAGCAACAGACAAGAAGAAGCTGTCAATAGAAAAAACAGCAGATACGTAGGTACGGTCAGCAGACAATGAAGCAGGAGTAGAATCGGGCGGTCAGTAGAAACAAGCAGCAGCGCACAGGGATGGTCAGGAGGGAGGACCAGCCACAACCAGACAGGAGGACCTGCATGGCTCCCGGCACCTGTGTTGACCAGGAGGTGCGCCGTAGCCTCGCTGTATCTGGATCAACAAGGGCGATCCAGTTAATTGGATCCCGGCCACCAGGAGACAAAGGAACGGCGACAAAAACACAACAATCTGGAGAGCCAACGCGTGAGGTAGAAAAAACGAGAGAAAAAAACCAAACAAGACTTTTGCCCAGTAAAGCCGGTTTAGTCGTAAGCGTTATTATGGTCGTTTTTACCTAAGTGGCAGCAACCGCAAATCTATAACAGTTTAATGTTCTACCACCATTAATTACTACCCGTCCATGCCTGTTCTCAGATTACCAGTAATAAGTGAGGATATTTTACGTTTCCAAACCTTGAAAACTCTCAGCTATTTTATGACAAAACCTCAAGATACACCGATAAATATCTTTCGGCGAATATCGAAGAATACTTTTGCTTTTCGTCGCAATAACACCACTTCGCGTGTCGACAAGCCATCCATATATCAATAACATGCCTCTACTGTCATTTCTGTTATGAATCAGCAAACCTCGGCTATGTGTGCATGACGTGTAGTCTGGTGACAGCGGCGGTGCACTCCCATGACACAACGCTATTCATGATTTAGTGTTGAGCGACCACCACACTACTCCCCGTCACGGCCACTATGCCGCAGTAACTCTTAGATAACTTTCCTTTACGTGGCCGTGATACTTCAAACTCTCAACTTGCCTCACTCACTCTCGCAAGCACGCACCCATAACATGCAAACACGAACTCACTTTCAGCACACCTCACTCACTCATCTCGCATCACATCACACAGTTAGGTAATCTCAACACTAAGACTCCCTCAGCACGCGCCACGTGTTTGTCATCCCAACCACCGAGAAGCAGCTCCCTCTCAGCGCACCTCACTCGCTCACTTCAGCACGCACATACATCTAACAGTATTATTATAACTGCAAACGCACAACACCGCGACACAAGACATACAGACAAATCCACTCATTACAAACACGTCCTTACATGCAGCAACCCAACACACACACACATACACACACACACACACACTACAAACACACACACACACCTAGACACTACAAACACACACACAACATACACACACCTACCACACCTACAAACACACACACCTACAACTACACACACACCTAGACACTACAAACACACACAAACATACACACACCTAAACACCTACAAACACACACACACCTACACACTACAAACACACACACACCTACACACACAAACACACACACACCTACACACTACAAACACACACAGACACCTACACTACATACACACACACCCCTACACACTACACACACACACACACACACATAGAACATAGAATGGAGAAACTGCAGCGGGCCTATTGGCCCATCTAGAGCAGTCCCGTTTACACCCAACCCTATTACTCATATAAGCATCAACCTATGTTTGAAGCTATTCAGCATATTCAGGTTAATGATGATATTTGGTAACTTGTTCCATTCATCCCTACTCTGTTTCCAAACCAGTGTTTACCTATTTGCCTAAATCTAAATTTGTCTAATTTAAAACCATTGTTACGAGGTTCGTCCTGGTTGGATGGTTTGAGTACCTTTGTAATGTCCTTTGTTTTAGCCCTGCCTTCCACTTATACACCTCTGTCAGGTCGCCCCTCACACACACACACACACACACATCATTACAAACACACACCCTACACACACACACACACACCTACACAACACACACACACACACACACACACACACACACACACACACACACAAGAGTCAAGAGAAAAAAATGGACGGGGGGAGGGAGGTAGGGTTTTGTCTCTGCAGCAATACAACTACT